>NC_090922.1:461120523-461421148 GCF_040938575.1 Ambystoma mexicanum
CAGGCCCTACATAGTCTATTTGCAAATCTGACCATGAAAGAGTTAAGCCTCTTTTCATTAATGGGGCTCTATGCATTGGTGAAGCAGGTTTAAATTGGGCAGATACTAGACATCCTCTAGTATATAATTCCACATCTTGGGACATATGTGGTCAGTAAGCATAATCTTTCAGTATTTCCAATTTTTTTGTGAACCTCTGTGGCCTGCAGTTATTGCATCATGCACATGGTGTAGCATTAGACCTCTGAATGAAAGGGGAACCACCCACTGTATCTGTTCTGTTATGGACTCTCTACTCATGAGCCCATCCTGTAGTCTAATTTGTTTCTTATTCTTTAATAGCACCCTCAACTATTCTTTTCCCACACAATCATTTTCTGTTAAAGGGTTTTGTTCGGGGTCTATCAAATGAGTATAATATATTCCCAAAATCAGATCATCCTTTTGTGCTTTAATAAGATCTTGATCTGGTGTATCGTAACTCCATTGTACTACTGGTTGATCCACCTCTTTAGGCACTATAGAGCGTGCAACTGCATCAATTTGTATTTCACCATGTAAATGTTCAATAGGTAGCAACTCTCCCATCACAGCCCCAAATTTAGCTAGGTGATCTGCCTCATCATTTCCCTCCTTATCCTCTCCTGGAGTTTTTAAATGTCCACACATTTTTCTCCAGTATATTGTCAAATAATTCTCTGACACCAATTTGTCTATGGCTTGTATGATTTTTCCATGTTTAAGGGGCTTTTTATTGGATGTAATCATGCCTCTCGCTTTCCAGCAGGTAAATATTCTACAAAACTATTCCGTGCATAATCAGAATCCGTCACCAGGACAATTTCACTAAATTTATTATCAACTGCAGTAGCAATTGCTTTATAAATGGCTGCCAATTCTGCTACCTGACTGCTCCTAGCTCCAATTCTCATCCCTATACTGGGGATGTCTTCACATTTCAACCAGACATTTCTTATTCCTGACACCAATTGTTTATAACTGTCATTTTCAATATGAAAAGCACAACCGTCAACGTATACAGTCGGCACATCCTTGCATGTCTTTTCATCAAAAGCTTTGTGTGGTGATTGCCCAAATTCCTGTAAATTACATTCCACTTCTACTTCATTTGACAGATGTTCAGCTGCACAGTCATGTAGATCTGCCAAATCTTGAGCAACTTTATGGGGTATGCTAAACATGGCGCCTTTACAAGACATTCCATTCATTTAGCCACTGCCTCAGACTGCTCTTTTTCCCATTTCCAGGGTGTATTCAGCTTTAACAGTTTAGTTAATGGTTGAGTGATTTCAGCATAACTTTCAATGAACTTCCTGTTATAGCCCGTCATTTCTAATAAACTCTTTACCCCTTTCACATTTTTAGGGTCTTTTAGTTTTTGTATGGCCTCCACTTTCTTCTTTTGTGGGTTTAATCCATGTTCAGTCACTTCATGGCCTAGAAAATTCACTTTTTTCTTGCACCATTGTGCTTTTTGTAAAGATACTTTGGCGCCTGCGTTTTGCAATTAGCCAAGAACATGTCTTATCTCATCAAAATGGCTTTTCAAGCTTTCATTTTTTATCAGGACATCATCCACGTAAACTATGGTTCCTCTTTCCGCTGCATCAGGCATGGCCTTTCTCAAAAATATTCCAAATTCACTCCCACTATTGACATACCCAAATGGAACTCTAACCCATGCGTATTGAATTTTATCAAATGAAAATGAAAATAAATTCTGAATCTCCTCTGCCAATGGCACGCACCAATATCCAGAAGTGAGATCTAACGTGGTAAATACATTTGAGCCAGGCCCTGATTAATGAATGCAGTGGCCATGTGGATACTGGTACTCTTTTATTTAACTCCCTCAAATCTGCACATAGCCGCCATTGACCATTTGGCTTTAACACACCTAAAATAGGTGTGTTGGATGTGATTGCCCAGGGAAGGAGTTATAGCCTCCCCACTTACTCCCTGTTCATTGATATTCCCGATGCATGAGTCATCTTTCTTAAATCTGCCTCTTTGTTCTTTTGGAATTTCAGGTTTTCCGTTTTCATTTGTACAAATCTCCAATGTTTGCTTTAGCTCTAGGTTAAACCGTACCTCTCTTTTAGATGTATTTGCAATTTCTGTCACATGTTCATTTACTGGTACTTTCACTTTTAAATCATTAGGCATCTCAGAGTCATTATGCATAATTACATCATAGCAATCTGTCTTTTTGGCACTGCAGGTATCATAAATACTTAGTCACTTATCAGAATCTACCAGGTCATTGCTATGTCCTTCTGACCCCTCCTTTGATGACTGTTTTTGTGCTTCACAGAGCTTTCCTATTTGTTCAGCTAACATTTTCACTTGGGCCACGAGACACTGGAATCTTTCCATCTCTCTAGAATCCTCCCTCTGTGGCCCAAATCGATATTGGTTGTTTTCCCCCTGATTGGATCTATTCTGATACCTCTCAGGGGAATTATTTCTATTGGGATTGTTCCTGAACTCTTGATTCGTATGTGGAGTGGAGCGGGGTGCACCCATCCTTTGATTGTAGTCCCCTGATGGTGGTGATTCATTGTATTGACGTGGAGCATAATTCATATTCTGCCTCATGTCCTGTCTCTCAATGTGTGGGTGCTGTCCCCTATGCTGATTCCCATTATCAGTAAACCGTTCCACATTTCGGGGTCTGTCCTGATTACCATATATCATGGTCTTAGGATCAAGTCTAATTTGTGTCCCCAATGTCTGGTAGGGACCATTATTTCTTTGATCCTGGCCTTGTCTCTGATTATTATTCATACCTGACATATCAGGCCGATATCCTGTCTTCATAGTACCTAGGGCTAATGTAGTTCTCCCTATTACTAGGATCATGTGATTGAAACATTGGTGCAGGGTGTGATGACCTTTGTTGATTACCCCTTTGTTCAGGTGCCAAATTATTTTTACCTGGACTTTGAGCAAACTCAAGGGACATTTTGGCTGACCTGATTTCCATCACTGTTGCTGAGGGTTCTTTAGATTTAGGTCTAGTATCTTTCATTTTATCACTTTCTCTACCCTGACAATATAGTACTTCATATAGTTGTGTGCTTTGGTGTACAATCCATTCAAAGGACTTGTCACGGTCACATTCATGGACCAATTGGGATATGATGTCTTTCTGTAGCCCATAGAATTAGGCAGTTTTAAACTTATTGGAAATGGGGTCAAAAGATACATCAAAGCGAGAAAATGCTCTTCTTAAGTCTTGTAAAAACTGGCAAGGGGATGCGTTAGTCGCAGCAGTGATTGTATAAGCAACTTTCTTTGCTTCCTGCAATGACTGGAAAGGAGAAAAATGATGCCTAATCTCTTTTTCAAACTCTGCCCATGTCATATTCTGCTGTTCATTCAATTCTCTTATAATACTGGCTGTGGGAGCATCTAGAGTTAAATGAAAATACTGTCTGTATTGTTCCTTGGGTATCTGGAGGGCTTTAAATATGTCATGCACCGCTTCTAAGTGGTCCTCCATGCAGCATTCCGCTCCCTTTTTAAATTGTTTGATCAGGGCTTTAATGGATTTCATTATCTTTATGGGGCTACTCACTGTTATGCATGGACTTGCACTACTTTCTGATTCAATCCTGGTTTCAGGTGTATAGATTGGTCGCGGCCCCCACTGGGTGTGTCAAATCCCCCAATGGCGCTGCAGCCAAGTTCATTCACTGGCCCAATCACTGGGGCACTAGCTCTTTGGGTAGAAATAGGATTCACCTCAATTCCATTGAATGTGATGCCCTGCCGTCTATCCTGGGACCTGGGAATGCACATTTGCTGTTCCAATTCCTTACACTTCTTAAGGAGCCTATCTGCCTCTTTTTGCAAATAGTTGTTTTCATCACTCATTTTATTAATTACCTCCTGCATCTCACACATTTGCATTTGGCATTCATTGAATTCTTTTGTCTCTTTCTTGAAACATTTTAACCATTTCCTGTTCCGCATTTTAGAGATCACTTTCATTTTCAAAATGTTCTTTTTGTAAAACCTGCATTTCTGAAACCATCTCAGCTTTATCTTGTCTAATGCGGTCCACCAATGCCGTTAAATGTACCAATTCTTGTTCACTGTCCTCAAACTGTTTCTTGCTTTTAGACAATTGAATGCCAAAATCTCTGCATTTTAACGGCATGTCATTTTGACATACATCCAATTCTGTTCTTAACATTTCCTCTTTCTTACTTGCCCCATCTAGATCAACTTTTAACCTGTTAATCATCTTGGTATCATTTTCTTGCATTTGCAGGGACCTATTCAAAATAAACCAGATCTTGGTGCACAGCCGTATCAGACAATCTTTCTCTGCCTGTTTATCAGCTGCATTTAATAACCTCAGAAGGCAGACCTGAATTATGGTGCCTTCTGCAAAAATATTGTCTAGTTTTTCTTTCTGCACTTCACCATGAATGCGGTCATGCCATTCTTTGTCATTATTCGATGACCATGTCCCATGTGCATATAACTTTGCCTCTAAATATTGCACTAGTTCTGAGAATGTGGCCTCTATTTGAGACATTCTGAAATTCGTTTTTAGTGACACACTGCTATTATGAAATGGGTTCCCTCTAATGTACAGATGATAGTGTGAGACACACTTGCCACGCCCAGCAGGTGCTCTATGATCACTTTCCTGGCCTGCAACACACCATAAATATGTTGGGTATTTTGTGTAGATTTGGGGTCTGGCGGTATTGTATCACCACCAAAATAAAGGTAGTTTGGTGATAACTACTCCTTGCATTTAGATTGGGTTTGGCCTTACTTTCTTTCAGTGACCATTCCTTATTACATTATATAGGATCATTTAGTGTTATACATTTTTGTTGGTGGTATTTCCTGGTGGTAAATTACTTAGTGGTGAGCATGATTTTCCTTCCCTTCATTATAACCCCATCATACAAAACCTTCCTTATTCTTGTAATACTTCTGTGATCTATAGAGAGTCTTGGACTTACATTATTCAGAAATACCACATTTTTATATAGAGTGCCACCTGTGGCTGTTATCACTGATTTATCTACACCAGTTAACTATATTTCCATATAGTATTCATAATAACCTGTGGTATTATCATTAATTTATATACATTAGTGAACTATGTTTCCATAAAGTATTCACAATAACCTGTGGTATTATCACTAATTTATATACATTAGTGAACTCTTGATTCCATAGGCCTCTTTGCTGATTCATGTATGCCCAGCAATATCTATTGTATTATATTCCACTCAAACACCACACTGAGTGGAAACATGCACGCAGCTATTTATAATTGCTAGTGTTATTGTTTCATCTGCATGGGAAACATGACACATGTATTACCTAAAAAAAATCCCCATTTCCTATAATATTATACTAGATGCACCAAATAAAAAGACAAAACAAAGACACTCTACACAATTTATGTACATTACACTTGTATTATAAACAATTGCATTTCAAAATAACACCTCACCCTTCTGTTTTACAGAAATAAACAGAGAAATGTACAGCAGCAGAATGAGATCCACTTGGCATCATCTGTAACAAGAAGAAAAAAAATATGGCAAAAGAACATTCTCTTTGCAACATTACACCATGTGAATTAAACACAGGGGATTCCCTATTGCTACTCTACCTGTCTGATATTAGGTTATTCGTACAGCAGTCACAGTAATCTCCATTCACCTTCCTGCGCTCGTCTCTGAGGAATGGGCTCGGGGTTTTCTTTTTAATCTTGAAGGATTAAAGTGCACAGCAAGAACATACAGTTCAATCTGCAGTTTTCAAGCAGTGCTAAGTGAGACTGGACCTGCCTCACAGCGAGTCTCAGATGCTCCGTCTCCACAGCTCAGCCAAAGCAAACTACTCATGGTAGCTCAGCCAAATCCATCTGCCCTCAGTTCTGTCAGACCTTGTCCAGCAAACCTCTGTTGCATCCCCTCATTCTTACGTGTCACCAACCATTTTCAAGATACCGTATCCTCCTTTTTTCAACAATAGCTCGACTTTTACAGTAAGAAACTGTATCTAAACTCATTTCCTGGCATGCAGATTTTGCTTCCTGCAACACAGTGAACAGAGAGACTGCAAGGAAAAAAAATCTAAATGCACGTTTAAAAATGTCTCTCAGAGCACATCTCTTCTGCCTCTTTTTCCACATGGAGAGCAAATTATAATGTTATTGAGTTAGTATCTGTGTTAGTATTTGTTAATTAAGTCAGTCAATTAGACAGCTAATGTATTCTCTTGTAAATGAGGCATTTCAAATAAAAAAATGTACTTTTAAATCTGCAGCCTGTCTCCATTTGCATACCCATATGTTACACTAGCGACATAGGGCTGGCTATATGTGCCACATTATTGCTGGCAATAACACTATAAATTATACTACAGGACAAGTGCTCGTAGCAGTTTAGCTGCAGCATTTTGTGCTCTTTGTAGTTTAGTCATGCGGTACGCGTGGACACCAAGGTAGAGGGAGTTAACATAGTCTAGTCTTGACATTGGACTGCAGTGAGTCTGTTGGGAAAGGAGAGGTATGGAAAAATGTGCCTATGAATTTTGAGGTGGTAGTGGCAGGAATTAGAGACATTGTTCACTTGGTGCAACACGGTTAGGTCAGAGTCGAGAGTGCATCCAAGGTTTTTTACTGAGGTTGAGGTTGTCGAGGAAATGCCCATGGCAGGTGGCCAGGGTAAAGGGTAAAGGGTGTGGAAGAAGTTCGGTGTTGCCACACACCATGATTTCGGTTTTGGAGGGGTTTAGAAGGAGATGGTTTGTGGTCATCCAGTAGTCAATTGCAAGGAGGCAGGCAGGGAGGTCGGCTTTGCAGCTGGGATTTGAGTTAAGGAGTTTTAGGATAGTTGAGTGTCGTCGGCGTAGTTGTAGCACAGGATATTGTGCGAGCGGATTATTCGTGGGAGGGTGTACATATAGAGGTTGAAAAGGAGTGCTGATAGGCACGCTCCTTGTGGAACTCCAGTATTGAGGGTCAGGCAGTGGAAGTAAAGGAGGAGAGTAGGGTTATTTGGTTCCAATTGTTGAGGAATGATGCTATCCACTTAAGAGCATTTCCACGGATTCCAAGGGATTGGGAGGCAGTCAAGGAGGATTGAGTGATTGATTTTGTCAAAGGCGGCAGATAGGTCAAGAAGGATTAGTGCAGCACATCCCCCAGAGTCTGCAGTGTTTTTAAGGTCATCCCAGATTGAGGCTAGGGTGTTTTCAGTTCCGTGTCGGAGTCTGAAACCTGATTGAGCACGTTCTAGGAGATTGTTGGCTTGGACAGAGGCATTTAGTTGGGAGTAAGTGGTTCAGTCGATGAGTTTAGCAAGGAACCTGGTATTTGAGATGTGGCGGTAGTTTTTTGGGTTGTGAGGGTAGAGGGAAGATATTTTAGAAGAGGCTTGACATGAGCAGTTTTGAATGTGTTGGGAAAAATTCCTGAGGAGTTGGATTAGTTTATGATGGTTTTTGCGTGTTCTCCTGCGCAGGTAGATGCAAATATTTCTTTGAGGGATGAGGCTGGGCAGGGGTCTTGCGGGGAGCTGGATGGTTTGCGGGCAGAGAGGAGTTTGAGAAATTGGTCAGTCGATATTGGTGTGAAAGAGTCGAAAGTAGGGTGCGGTGCAGTTGTAGGCAGAGGGTTGACCGGAGTGGTGGATGGATTGTGTGGTGGGTGCAAGAGGGCCAGTTTGTTGATTAGAGAATTTGTTCTTTCGAGAGCAGTGGTGTGGAAGTGGAGAGAGAGTGCATACCAGAGTGATTGAGAGGGGCTCGATTGCGTGGTGGTACATGATGGTTTGCTGAATTCAGAGATTATTTTGTGTAGTTCTTTGATGGGGTTTTCACAGTTCAGGATTCGGGAGTTGTAATGGGCATTTTTTGCTTCCCGGATTTCGGCTTTGTAGTAGCAGTTTGTGCCGGGCCATGGTGGATCTGCTAATGGTGGTTTGGTCTTTCTGCCATTTGCGTTCAAATGATTTATATAGTCGTTTTGCTGTCTTCAGTTCTGGTGTATACCATCTAGGAAAATGGCCATGGTGAGCGGATGATTTGCAAGTGGGGGTGAGCAAGATTAATGAGGTTTTGAGCCATGAGTCAAAGACGCCGGGGGTTAAGTGTTCAATGCGATGGCAGGTAGGTGGATGAGACTGAAGGAGTGAGTCAGCTAGGTCGGGAAGGATTTTTAGTTCTTCCAGCATTTGCATAGATTTGGAGGTTCTGGTTCTGGTACGGGGAGGGGGACAGGTGAGCGAATGGTGAAAGAGACAATGAAGTGATTGGGCCAGATGATAGGGGTGGGGGGTTTAGATGTATCTGCTCGTCGGAGCTGAAGATGGCATCAAGGGTGTGTCCTTTATAGTGCGTCGCCTGTTTATGTGGGTGTGGAGGTTAATCGCGTCAAGGCAGTCGACTAGAGAGTGGGTCATAGGGTTGGTGGGGATGTCAAGCCAGAAATTGAAATTTCCTAGAAGGGTGAGGGTGGGGTGGTTTAATTGGATGGTGGCTATCGAGTTGCAGAGGTTGTTTGAGAATTGTCTGTCATAGCCAGGAGGTCTGTAGATGGTTAGGAAGCTGTGGGAGAACGAAACGGGAATGGGACAGTTATACGAGAAGTGATTCGCAGGAAGGGAAGGTTGGTTGGCTGTCGATGATTGAGGCAGAGAAGTGTGACTTGAAGGGGATTGCTACTCCTCCTCCACTAGAGCGTCGGTTTACTGGGATGAGGGAGTAGTCTGGGGGGAAGGCTTCATTGACGATAGCGGCAAATTCATCGGTGAACCAGGTTTCTGTGATAAAGACTAGGGGGCTCATTCCGAGTTGGGCGGTAGCCATGGTGCAATTAGCACCATGGCTGCCTCCCAAATCGGGTCCAGTACAGGTGTGGTTGAATGGGGACTTACAGGGTCATTACGACCCTGGAGGACCCGGTAAGTCCCCATTCAACCAACCATTCCCCATTCCCATTTGAGCCCCTATAGGGGCAAATAGCAGGCCCGTTATTAGCGTCCTGGTCCCTTAGCGGGACCCGTAAAGGACATATGGTCAGACCACACGTCCTTTACGGTTCCCGCTAAGGGTCCTCGGAATTGGGTGGTAAGGGATTACCAGCACCGGTCTTCTTACCGGTGCCCAGTATCCCTTACCGCTCAACTCGGAATGACCCCCTAGGTCTGGTTTGTCAGAGGCGAGGAGGTCAAAGATGCTGTGTCTGTTTTTTGCTACAGATCGGGCATTAAAAAGGATGCATCTTACTTCGGTACAGGAGGATGATGTGGGTGTTGCATAGTTGGAGGACAGGAGGGGAGGGGCAGTGGGTCAAATGGGTGGTGGTGGGGGTGGGTGGAAGTGGGTGAGGGGAGAGAGCGGAAACAGGGGTGAGAGAGGGGTGGGTGGTCTGTGGTCAATGGGAAGAGTAGACGGGCATTTGGTTTTGGGTCGGGGGACTTGAAGGTGGGGTGTAGAAGGTTAGGAGTTTCAGTTATGTTTGGAGAGAATTCGAGGGAGAGGGGTTTCAGGCAGGGTGAGGCAGGGGGGAGGGCGGTGATGATCAAGGTTGGGAGATCGAGGTGGTGGGTCATGGGAGGAGTGGTGAGGAGTACTGAGTGATTGAGGGAGAACATGTACGTTTTCTCTTCAGGGCTTTTGTTGCAGTTGGGGTGTGAGAGAGGGTGGGGGGTTGGAGGGTGAAAGGAATGTGGCTACTGTTCTTGCTAGGGCGAGACGTGCAGTTTTAAGGGAGATGAAGGAGTGGGGTCAGAGGAGGAAGTTGGTGGGAGTTGATGAGGGGAAGGGCGGGGGGGTGGTTGCGGGTCTGGGTGTGCCTGCGAGGATGGGTGGGCCGATAGTTGGAGGGGCTGTGAGTGTGGGTATGATAGAGGGTGGATGGAGGGGATGGGAGGAAGAGGGGTTTTAGGGTGGTCAGCTTGCCATCAGGCTCCTCTGGCTTGGTGTTTGGATAGGGGATGGGGTGGGGGCAAGGGGAGGGTGGGCTGGATTGGATGGGATGGTTCTTCTGGCTTGAGGGTTAGATAGGGAGTGGGCTGAGGATGTGGCAGAGGGCTGGATGGTTTGGAGAGGGCGGGGATGGGAAGTAGGATGAGATGGAAAGGTGGCGGGTGCGAGCGGCTCTCTTTCAGCGGACCTTGGTGGGTTTGGTGGACTCATGGCGTGTTTAAGTTTGAACTTTGTTACGGTTGGCATAGGATGATTTTGTTCACACATTCCGAATTCAACTATACCACGGGATGTTAATTGTTCACAGTTTCTATGTTTACCTGTACTACAGTTAGGGATAGTTTTTAGGGTCAATGTAAACCACAGCAAGATATTATTCACTCTTTCTAAGTTTCCCTATACCACAGTATTGGACAGTTTCTAAGTGCAGTTGAGCACCGGAAGATATTATCCACACTCTCTAGGTTTACCTATACCATAGTTAGGCACAGTTACTAAGTTCAACTGAACCACCAGAAGATATTATTCACATTTACCTATACTGGAGTTAGATACACATTCTAATTCGGCAGTAGCACAGGAAGATAGTATTCACACTTTAAAGGTCAACTATACTACAGGATGATATTATTCACACTTTTTAGGGTCAACTATACCATAGGGTGGGGTTGTTCGTACTTTATTCACACATTCTGAATTGAATCAGACCACAGTTAGGCTATTAGGTACACTTTCTAAATTGAACTAGACCACAGTTACGCTATTAGGCAGAAATTCCAAATTCAACTTTGATACACTGAGGTTATTAGTCACACTTTATAAATTGAACTAGACTAAACTATCAGCAGTTATGCTGCTAGGTACACTCTCTAAATTGAAATAGAACAAGAGTTATGCTATAGAATCTTCTAAATTTAGCTTTGACACAGTGATGTTATTAGACACGCTTTCTGGTTTGAACTAGCCCACTGCTACGCTACTGGTACACTTTCTGAATTCAACTTTGGCACAATGGGGTTGGTAGACACAATTTTGAAATTGAAATAGAACACAGTTACACTACTGGCATACTTCTAAATTCAACTTTAATACAATGAGGTCATTAGACACACTTTCTAAATTGAACTAGACCACAGTTATGCTATTAGGTACACTCTCTAAATTGAACTAGACCACAGTTATGCTATTTGATACACTTTCTAAATTGAACTAGACCACAGTTACGCTACTAGGGACACTTCTAAGTTCAATTATGACACAGAGCGGTTATTAGGCACACTTTCGAAGTTGAACTAGACCACAGTTATGCTATTTAGTACACTCTCTAAATTGAACTAGACCACAGTTATGCTACTAGGGACACTTCTAAGATCGATTATGACACAGAGCGGTTATTATGCACACTTTCTAAATTGAACTGGCCTACAGCTACGCTACTGGCACACTTTCTAAGTTCAACTTTGCCACAATGAGGTTATTAGACACACTTTCTAAGTTGAACTAAACCACAGATATGCTTTTTGGTACATTCACTAAACTAAACTAGACCGCAGTTATGCTATTAGGTACACTCTCTGAATTGAACTTGACCACAGTTACACTATTGGCACACTTTCTAGATTCAACTTAGACACAACGAGGTTATTAGACACACTCTCTAAATTGAACTAGACCACAGTTACGCTATTAGGGACTGTAATAATATATATAGCGCTTTATAAGAATATGTAGCGCTTTACTAAATGTGATGGCATTTTTTGTTGTTGCCAGCAGCAATATGGCATATATATATATATATTTATACATATATATATATATATATATATATATATATATATATATATATATATATATATATATATATATCATTTTTTTTTGTGTTGCCAATTAACATGTGAATTTGTTGTTGGTGGCATGCAAGGTACATAATTGATAACACAGCAAAAAACCCAGCTTGAAACTGCAGAGAATAAAGTGCACCAATTATTCTTTTGGTACCTCATACATAGAAGACTATATTATTTATATAACTGACTAACTTAATTAACATCTACTAAACACTAATTCTAACTCCCTAACATTATAATGTAGTTTCATGTGCAAAATGAGGTGAACATATAATTTGTTTTTAAATGTACACTGGCGATTTCTTTTTTCTCTTTCTGTGTTGGGTTGCAGAACGCAGAAAGTATTCACAGCAGGAAATACAAATGAAACAGTTGCTGAGTGAGCAAGGATCCCATTGTATAAAAGTGAAGGGTGATGCTGAAAACATGCATTTAACCTGACTGGAGGAAAGTGAGATTAGTTTGTGCTGGCTGGGCTGTAAAGACAGAAATTCAAGGTGTCACAGAGCGCTGGCTTGAGAGTTTCTCGCCGTGCTTCCCAGACACACAAGATTACATGAGCAGTTCATGCTGACTGGGCCTGTCTCTGTGAGGCGAGTGAAACAAGGTCGTGTGGGGGAACTTCAAAGAAACACTTTTGGTAAGGAGGTAAGAAGATAAGTATAATTGAGGTCACTGTGTCCAGTCGCATGGATGACTGAATTATAGTACAGAATTAACTCATGTTTTAAAAGGCTTGCTTGTTCTGTATTCTCTTTCTTTTGTTTTCCAGATGGTGATGAAATGTTTTTATGGTAAGAACTAATAATTGTGTATTTTATTTGTATATAATATAATGAGAACATATAAAAACACATTGGTTTAGTGTCATCTTTGCACCTGTGAATTTATACATATACCTATAAAGTATACAGTACAGGAGAGGTCCACTTCTCTTCAGTAGTGCATTTGTCAATTTGCCCCTGTAGGTAAAAATAACGACCCAGAATAAGCTGATAATATTCAGTGATGAAGCAGGTTTGTGTGTGTGTGTGTGTGTGCATGCCTTCCTTGCATGTTGTTTGGAAGGAATCTGATATAATATATAGATCGCTGTATGTAGATAAACCAGTGATACCGAGGGCGCATAGATCGCTGGATGTAGATAAGCTAGTGATACCGGCCACAACCTATAGGTGCGTGCTATCTAAAATTGTTGGGTTTCTATCGTGTACATAGGTCCAAGGCTCTCTATGGAACACTCAGAGGTACTCTAATAGAAAGGAAGGTTTTGTTTTATTATGGGGTTATAATATAGGGAAGAAAACTATGCTCACCACTAAATACCACAAACATTATATTACTAGATTCCCCAATATAATATAACAAGGTATGGTCACTGAAATAATATGAAGCCAAACCCAATCTAAATGCAAGGCTAATTTACCACCAAACTACCACTCATATTTTGGGGGTAAGAAAATACTGCCAAACCCCAAATTAACCCCATAAGACAAAATATCCTACAGGACATTTCTAAATTCAATTATGGCACAGTGTGGTTACTAGACACACTTTCTAAATTGAACTAGACCACAGTTACGCTATTAGGTACACACTATTAATTGAACTAGACCACAGTTACGCTATTGGCACACTTTCTAGATTCAATTTAGACACAATGAGGTCATAAGACACACTCTATAAATTGAACTAGAGGACGGTTACGCTATTATGAACATTTCTAAATTCAATTATAACACAGTGTGGTTATTAGACACACTTTCTAAATTGAACTAGACCACAGTTACGCTATTGGCACACTTTCTAGATTCAACTTAGACACAATGAGTTTATTAGACACACTCTCTAAATTGCACTAGACCACAGTTATGCTATTGGCACACTTTCTAAATTCAACTTAGACACAATGGGGTTATTAGATACACTCTCTAAATTGAACTAGACCACAGTTATGCTATTGGCACACTTTCTAAATTCAACTTAGACACAATGCGGTTATTTAGATACACTCTCTAAATTGAACTAGACCACAGTTATTTATTTGGTACACTCTCTAAATTTAACTGGACCACAGTTACGTTTCTAGGGACACTCCTAAATTCAATTATGACACAGACTGGTTATTAGGCACACTTTCTAAATCGAAGTAGACCACAGGTACGCTACTGGCACACTTTCTAGATTCAACTTGGACACAATGAGGTTAGTAGAGATGCTTTCCAAGTTGAACTGGACCACAGTTACACTATTAGGGAGACTTTCTGAGTTGGTGAGGTTTGTACATACAATATAGGTGTGAGATTCAGCTCACTTAAACTAATCAGGTGCACTCAATGTTGTTGGGAGTACAGTCTAGGTGCAGGTAATTACAACAGTAGGGCTTGTAGGTTTGAGTGGCTGGGTTGTCTGGAATTAAGTAATTGCTTCAGTTCCTGTCCATGCCACACTTACGGTTTGGTGGGTGCTGGCTTCCTGCTCCTCCTGCGGATACCTGCATATACGATCAGGAGCTGTCTCTTCAGAGTCTTCCTTTGCCTCTGGGCCCTTAGCCGATGGGGCAGCCGGGCAGAGGGCTGCCCTTGGAGCGCCAGTTAATACCAGTGGGGAGAGCTATATTGGTCTTCTAGGAGGGAGGGATGGAAGGGGAATTAGGGAGTGGGAACGGAGAGGGGAAGCAGGGACACAGACTAGGATGGGGCCTGAGGTCGCAAAAACACATGCAGGTCACAAAATTGGGCACACAGATGCCTGGAAGAGGGCTATGCATTCACTGGAGCTCAGCTGAGGGAGGGAACGAGGGCTGACGGAGGGGGAATAGATCGGGATAAAAGACCTCAGGAGACAAAAATCAGTCTATACAATTTTCAAAATGGGCCTCTACTCACCCGATGTTTCTGAGTACCAAGTGGGGCCTTGGAGGATTCACAGGTCGGTAGACCCAGCACACAAGGCCAAATGGCCAATCAGGGCATGGTGGGCAGGATAGGGGCAGGCTGCAAGGACCAGGAAGCAGGGAGGGAACAAGGGCTGCGGGAGGGAGAATGCGGCAATGAGGTGGAATGGATCAGGATAAAAAGCCTCAGGAGACACAAATCAGCCTATACAATTTGTAAAATGGGCCTCTACTCACCCGATGTTTCCGAGTACCAAGTGGGCCTTGGAGGATTCACGGGTCGGTAGACCCAGCACACAAGGCCAAAGGGCCAATCAGGGAATGGTGGTCGGGATAGGGGCAAACTGGGATAGGGGCGGACTGCAAGGACCAGGAAGTGGGGAAGGAACGAGGTCTGTGGGAGGGAGAACAGGGCAAGGAGGGGGAGTGGATTGGGATAAAAGGCCTCAGGAGACACAAATCAGCCTATACAATTTGTAAAATGGGCCTCTACTCACCCCCCGATGTTTCCGAGTACCAAGTGGTGACTGTTTAAAAAAATATGATGCAGCTCACGCTTTTCATTAACCAATCAACAGGCGCATTCGATGATAACATCACACCAACCCCCCTATGGCCCAAATAGGGAGGTGAGTCCATGGACCCGACTCAAATATCCCTAATTTATTTTTATCTACTTTTTGGCCATTTGTTTTAAAACTACTGTACGGATTTACACAAGATTTACAAAAGAAGACTTCCAGGACTAATCTGCCACTCCTGCTGCAAATTTGGTCAAATCTGTCCTGCAGTTTGGGCTGTAGGTGTGAGCAAAAAATGTTTTCCATTGCGCCATTGTGTCTATGAGGTTTTCCGCAAAATTTGGGCCTACTTCTATAACTCCCCAAAATAACCGCACCAAACTTCGCAAAATCATTCCGAGGGGGCGATATAATATTTTTGCAAAGTTAGGAGAGGATTTTTCCAGGCGGTAAAGTTACAAGCTGCCCATAAAGTGCCCTTTGTATGGGTTGAGAAACTTAACCATAACTACAAGGAAATCCTTGTTTAAGAGACAGATAAGGTGATCAGGTTTAATGCAAGAAAACCCCTAAAATTCAGCAATAGTATTTCCAGCAAGTCCACCTTAACTATGCGCCCCCTGTTGCGCGGCGTATGCACAAAATGATGACATCACTTATGATATCACTGGTAACATCAATAATTACATCATACATGACAGATAATACCTTTTTGAAAAATGTTCGTTTTCACATTCCCCTGGTATTTTCACAACCATCGCTTGCACTAAGCAAAATAAACGGGTGACTTTTCATTTCTGAAAATACTCTTAGCTGCAAAGTGCCATGGAAGATATAGCTGTATTTTTGGGAGAAGGGGCCCCCCTGCCCCATCAGGAATTTTAAAAGCTACTGGACGGACTAGCTCCAAACCTATCCTACCTATAATTAATGCTTCATGCACAAGTTGTTTCTTATTTGGTCCAATTCTGTCTAGTGGTTTTTGCACTTTGGTTGGATAACATTTTGACTTTTTCTCTATAGGAAAAAGAATTGGAGTAGGTCAAAAACTTTGTTTTTTGGTTTATTAATATTCAATGAAAAAACTTTGCTATACTTTTTTAAAGGTACGTTATGGTTACAACTAAAATTGAAAACCCCCAGAAATTTGCCAGTATGGTGAACTAAGCAACCATATATTGCACCACCACCTTGCACTGCTAAGACACCCAAGACATAAAAGATGATATCACAAATGGCATTGGTGACATCACTGATGACATCACATATCTGGCCCACTTGTTTTTGTTTACTGACATGATTAGGCTAGTTATTTGTTTTTACTGACAAATGTTCTTAAAGTACTTTCCTTAGAGTTTAATCTGAGCTCATACTGCACATACATGGGGCAATAAGCAGGACTCAAACATACAATTTATATGTGCACATGATTATTAACTCTGATGTTATTTTCATTTTTTGGTGCAGTTGTTTCTTTCTTCCTAACTTTAGTTTCCCTGTGTGTGTCTATTGTGCGTCTTCATATGCATTGTTTGTACTAGCTCAAGTGTGTAGTAAGTCTTGAATTGTTAGCTAGTTATTAAATGTTTAACATTACTCAAAACTGTGATAAGGTAGCATTTATTATTTTACTGTCCAAAATTCCAAGATTATAAATATTGTACTTCTATGGTGCATGCTGCAGTCATTGCCTATGTGTATGTATGATTAGATTCCTGAATAATAACAACACTCCAATATAATGTTTTGCTTAGATGAGTACATTCTTTAATAGATTAAGTAGTTCATGATAGGTCTCCTGATCACCCCTGACCTCTTGTTACCAACATTATAAACACAACCTCTTGTAGTGACCTTTCATCGAAATTAATATCATATGTGATGTCATCAATGACATGGGTGATGTCATGTTTGATGTCCTGGTTGTTAGTCTTAGCAGTGCACGGTGGTGGCGCAAGTCATGGTTGCTTAGCTTACCATAACTGGTGAATTTCTGGGGGGTTTCGGTTTTACTTGTAATCATATCGTCCTTTAACCAAGTTTTTTTCATTGAATTTCATAGGTTTTTATTAGTGCAACTTAACCATAACGTCCCTTTAACAAAGTTTTTTTCAGTGAATGTCATGGGTTTTTAGCAGTGCATGCTAATTTCCTACAACTTACTAATATGATACTTACCCCAATATAGCAACATTTTTGTCCAATTTACAAAGTTTCACCTTACAACTCCGCCATTTCCCTCCTTTTAGCATCATTTCTAACACTTCTATACACTTCTATACACTTTTCGCAACTGTTGACGTTTGCAAACATTTGATGTCATTGCGGACCTTCCAGGGACAGTGTCACGTGACTATGCATGTGCGGCATGATAACGTGTTTGTGAAGGTGTCCGCACTTCGCAATCATGTCTGTGCTTAGCGGACAGTTCAGAACTGCATTTTCTACTGACCTAGGAACTTTCAAGCTGAAAAGGTACACCTATTCTTACTCATTTTCCACTAACAATCTAGCACACAACACATACATGGAAGAATATTAACAAAACCGCTATTATCTTAAAAATGACATAATTTACTGCCATCCCTCCTCCCCAAGAGCCACCATCAACACTACCAACTGCAGGATGAACACAAAAAAACCACAGCACTTCCAAAGATAATAAAGAGTACCAAGAAGAGAAAGTAGAGGTAGTGCCTGCCTCTAGCACCAAGACAGAATCATGGGTGCAGCAGTTCTTTACCACTGTTGGGAGTGTACCAAGGGCTAAAGATACGAAAGTGAAATGCACTGAGTGCAGCGTTATACTTAGTCACACGCTCTACCTGGACAGTACTCCTACGGGACCACATCCATGCACCCCCACACCCATCACTCACTGCAACACTGTCAGAAAGGCTGTTCCTCTCATAGAAAATACTAGGCTATCTTCGTCCATCTCATATTGTGCGACCAGTACCAAAACCACATAGCCTACTTTTATGGGGCACAAAATCCCACCACCTACCTTTCAAGCAATAAAAGAGGCTGTTGATCCATATATTTCAAAGACAACAGTCTGCTGTATATACTGCAACACACCACTCTGCATGGGGGAGCATTTTTGAGGTGCTTTTGAAGTTGTAATCAAAGAGCATGAAAACCACTGTCCTACCTTAGATATAATACACATGCAACATCATTTCCTGTCCACCTACCCCTCCATATTACTGCTTGGTGCCTATTCCCTCATTTCCCGCCCAACCTTACATTTGACCTTTCCTGCACAAAAAAAAGGTACATTTGGGAACCACCTCTCACAGTTACAAAATAGAACTAAAAAAGGAATCTTATAGAAACCATCTACTTACATGTTCATTGACGAATATATACTCAATAAAATTGTATCGGCCGCACTTCAAAGGGCCACGCGGCACTGATTACTTTCGCCCGCCCCTAATGCTAACGTCACTATATGCTCAGATTTAGCTCCACCTAGTTCAATGACGTTAGTTGGCAACGTAGCCAAACACACACGGTCATCATCAAAGTCATAAAGTTATGTTACACAGAACAAGGAACTTAAACACAAACATCCACAACAAATTCAAAACATTAGTCTTTTTTAACAGAAATGATAGAAACATTTTATTTTGAAGAGAACAGCAATAGTGAGCACCGAAAGAAATACTTTTCATATTGACACAACAATGAAAACATTCACTTAAGTCCATGAAAACTTTATTAACTATTTCGAACACAGTTCATAGCTACCGAACTTTGCAACGTTCACATTTTCACTGAAACTGTCTACTGCAATCTTTTACCGCCAAATCGGATCATCAATCTATCAGTTCAAGTCTTTGCGTTCTCCACCAAAAATTATTTTCCATAAGCGATGAATAATATGTGCACATGGAGCTCCATTACGCATTGTGAAATTACTTCTTTAAAATTGAAGTAAATGCAACACTTTAACATCTGCACTTTTCTAGAACCTATATAAGACCATGTTGCTTCTTGTTACTGCAACCACAAAAGGACAAAGTGTTGTCTGGCGATCATCCCACACAATCGTTGTAACATATCCATTGTTGATAATATTTGTCCAAACCATGTTGAAGAAGCCATCGGTCAGAAGACTGAACCCATGACATGCACAGAGCAGGAGCATATATATCTGTGTAAAATGGACAATAGAAAATCATAATTCAGTAAACACTACAATTAAATATACAAATACATTCTTATTTTGCCTATAATTTAAAGTTTTACGTACCATGTACAAGGTCTACTCTTTGCGGCAAATTGAAAATACATCTGTGACAGCGTTTATCACATGGCAGACAGTACACTTTCCACACTTCAATAGATTTCACTTAAAATGTTGCTTACATTGCGTTTTGCGAATCCATTCTTCCAATGTTGTAGAGGCCCAACCGCTTCAGAGCACAGTTTTCTGAAATAGAAACTTTATTTTCCAAAGTCTGCTTTTAATACAGTGAATCTTATCATTTCTTTGCGGATTGTCAACACACTTTACTCCACACATTCTTAGTCCACTGTTTTGAAGGACACATAACTATGCCTCCCTTCATGTATCATTCACATCGTGCCCGATTCCGTTTCATTTCTTGGAACACATGCCACAACGATTAACACTATTACTGGCAAACAGTGCAGTACAAATGAACCATATGTTTAAAGTGAACCACATATCACAATATTTACTTCCATTTTACCAGTATCAATGCGCCTGTTTACAATACATTTACAATATGTATTTACATTTTCATTCAAAAATAACCTTATCCACGGTGCACACAGGCACGTATTTTCCTATACATCAATATTAATGTACCCCCCCCCACTCTGAGGTAAAAAAAGCATTACCCTAGCACACAGTTGTAGCAGCAACATCGAATGTATAGTGAGGAAAAGTAGTTTGTCAGATAGCGCTGCAGGTAGTGTGTTTTCACGGGCTGGACAGCATTATCGATAATACAAGGATCTTCACTTTCATCCTTATAGCAACCACCAAGGCCACACATGTTGTCCAGCATAATTGCGGGAACTTCAAAGAATAACACTGACAAAAATACAAATGCAGTCATCACGTAAAAGTTTAAAAACACAAACAGTGCAATACAAGCTTACTGAATTCTGTATACATCTATTCCTACAATCATATCCATTTCTGCATTCATGCACACACCTCTTAATGTCCTATGCAGTAAGATGTAAGTGTGCAAAGTTGCATATTCATAATGCATATTGGCAATACAAATTCCTTTGCTCGTTACTTCAATGTTGGCTAACAATGTGGCACATGCACGCTTTGCCTATTGCATCCTGCAGCCACTTAGCATAGTATAACTTTCCTGTGTGTCCAAACTTCATTTACTTTATTCATTTATTTCTTCGTTATTTCTGAAGCCCCTAAAACCAAAAAAACAACATGTACACATTGGCACAAGACCAAAAAACAGTTGTGGGCCAGGGAACAAAACAACAATAATTTCATATAATAAGTAATTTGTTATACACCTCTACACAGGTGTTCCCAGGCACAACTTGACAAGGGAACAACACAAGGAAACAGAATAACTGATCTTACTATGCCTTCTGTCATTCATATCATGCAAGTGTAACACAAAAGGAGAGCAGAAGTGGCAAGGAGATGCAAGGGGGGAGTACAATAACGAACCTCCAGTAAGTGACGCTGGGGTGTCAAGTTATAAGTAAGCGCAAATAGGCATGTGCTTGCAGATAGTCCATAGTGAGTGGTAGGCCCTGACACAGTGCATGGAGCTACTAGTGATAAGACAACCTAGTCCCCATAATGTTTACTAGGCGGCCAGGTAACCAGGTAAGGCAGCAGAATGAAAACTTCAGCAGGGGAGAGACACAGAGAAAGCAGAAGCATAAAGGAAAGTCTTCAATTACTTGCAGACCCTGGGGTATTCCTGTTCTAGTTTCAGAGAGGCAGGGAATATTTTCCAGAGGAATTCACCACCCAAGTAGAGAAATCAACCACTCCCCGCTCTCTACCTATAGAAGTGCCTAACCCTCAAAGAGTTTGAGGTGCAGGAGTAAACATCTGAAAAACAAAAATGCATAAGAAGATAAACTTGCAAGTAGCGTGGTCCTTAGCCCCCGAAAGCCTTGTAAACAATACAGAAAATGTTTGCACACACCAGCACTGTGTTGTCCATTTGCAGAATAGTCACAGTGCATAAGATACCTTTCTGGTGCACATGGTGTACCACACCTTCACCATCTCCATCCACCCTCCCACTTATGGGCACACCATCACAGCTGCCAACAGCCATTGATACTAGACGGGGGATACATAAAGGTAAGGCGAGTGGCAAAGACCAATGCATGTGTTATTGCACACCAGTATGTAACAATACGCATATATGTT
The DNA here is from genome assembly GCF_040938575.1 of Ambystoma mexicanum. Lineage (NCBI taxonomy): Eukaryota > Metazoa > Chordata > Amphibia > Caudata > Ambystomatidae > Ambystoma > Ambystoma mexicanum. Next base: position 461,142,190 of record NC_090922.1, read on the forward strand.
TAAACGTGTAGTGCACTTACAGAAGTGCCTCACAACTGTTTACCTGCTACTATTTGTAATATATATATATATATATATATATATTATATATATTTATATATATTTTATCCAGTACGGATGTTTTTTCCCAGTGACTCAATTTTATAATACCTCATATTACAAACACTTTATACTCCCACTACATTACGGACAATTACCTTACACATAGTGCTACGATGATCATTCTGGCCTTACTCTTACTACATTACCTATAATTACAATACACATGCTACTACTGTAGTCATTGTACCCGGTGCACATATTCTAGGGGGTATGGCCTGTGGCCAGGACCCCCAGAAACTAGCCACTGACCACAACACAATTAACTGCATAACATGTACATATCATACACAATCAACTAATGAAACTCATCCCCACCCCCTGCAATCGAAATTATGTCTGCAGACATCAAAATTGACTGCTGACCAGCCAAACCCTTTTTTCACCTATAAAAACAGCTCTACATTACCTTAATTCCACTTCCCTACCATTTCTACACCCTCTTTCATCCATCAAATAACCCTAAATATTTTTCCCAAGCAGTCCGTTTAGAACACTGCCCCGGAACTACCCCAGGGACAGCTATGGCACCTGCCTGGCCTTTTTCAATCTACAAAAATAGCCTGTCTTTCCACCACCAAATGACCCAAAACGTGTTTCAAGACATTTTAAAGTTATAAGCCATCTAAAATGTTAGGACGCCCCTCTTATGTTGAGCCCCCACTAAACATTGCAAATACATTCATATCCAGCTCTAAAATCGTTTTGCAAACTGATGTGCAGATTTGTCAAATGGCACCACATTTATAAGCCCCCCTCTAATTGTGTTCCCTCTTGACAAAACAGCACCACACTTTGCAGAACCACTCAGAGTCAGGTCTAGAATGAAATTCCAAACTGTCATGTAATTTCATTGACTGGCACCAAAACTACAAGCCATCCAAAAACTGCTTTTTACCAACTGTAATACACAAATAAGCATAGATGCCCCCCGAACATCTAATATGTTGGTAAACATCAGAGGACTGCCCCGGACTATTCGCAGACATCAGGGAAGACATTGGTTTTTTTTTGGTTTTTTAAGGCCATATCCCATCTCATCCTCATCTCCCCTTACTTAAGTGCAAAGTTGTGTTTTTTAATGCTTTTACTTCAATGATCGTGGACAACGATGAATCCAACATGGCGGGCGTTCCCCAAAAATGTGATGCTCTTCACCACCCAATCAGTGAGTGCATCCCATGTCCGCGAACATCACGCCCACCCCTGGGCCAATCAGGTCCCTATCTGCTGACCGAAGAGGGAAGTCAGTTTGCGGACCAAACCCAGATATCATACATGTTTTTGGGCATACTTTTTGGTCCTTTAAAAAAAAGCTACTGGATGGATTTACAACAAATTAACAAAAGCACACTTTTGGACCGAAGCCACTGTTCCTGTTGCATATTTTGTGAGAATCCATCCAGCAGTTTGAGCTGTAGACGTGAGCAACATTTTTTTCCATTGCTTCTATGGGAAAAACCACACATTTTGGGATCCCCATAACTTTGCCTCCCTTGACAAAACCTCACCAAACTTTTCAGGATCGTTCTGACGGCCATATTCTTTGTTTTCAAAGCAGCGTGAGGATTCATCCGGGGGTGGGTGAAGTAATAAGCCACCCAAAAAGTGCTCTTCCTGTGGATTGAGCAACTTAACCATAACTACAGGGCCACGCCCGCAAGCCCTGTAATATATATATATATATATATATGTTTTATAAGGGGCAGTGCTATAAACAATTTCGTAATTGCAGTTTACACATCTGAAAATGCCATTAACTCGAGTACAGAAAAAGATGTATTTGCGCTGATGCTAATGGTGTTTGCACATGCATGTGCTTACACATGAGCAAACCGGTGCGTTGCAGTCGTACACATTTGTTCGTAGACTTGAAAAATAGTGGTTTCCCAGGTGACAGAAATGGTAATAAATGATGAAAAAAATGTTGGCTTGAGTATTGTTTGTTTAATGATGGCGTAATTAACCTATGAACAGGCGGAGGGCCTCATCAAAGATTTGGCTGCAATTCTGTGGTAGATCTGCAGAAATACTGCAAACCCCAGTTAACATTATGGACACTGAGTCCCGTGGCATTTACCACAGGATTAAGAGTAATGGCATGGTAGAGAAATCCCCATTTTTGGAGTAATAGGACTCCATGGGGATTTTCAATGGCTAACCCAGAGCAGTAATACTCCCTAGTTTATTCCCAGAGATTTGGGGGTACATGATTTTCCATCAGCAAAATGCTGAAGGTATATCCTCCACTTTAACTCCAAGCCTGTAGAGCCATGGTGCACTAATGCAGTAGTACAGTTGCTGTAACTACATTACTGGCACGTCAGCCCGTTTTTACCTCACTACCATACTTTTAATGAGGTCCAGAAGATTTTCTATTATTATGTTAGTTATATTGCCTGATTTTCTTAAACTGAATAAGTAAGTTATCATATAAAACAATTGTATAGCTAAAAGTGCATTAGTGAATAAGAGTTATTAAAAAAAGACCTCATTGACTCTCAATCAACAAGAGTGAGACTCCTCCCTAATTGATCAGCATTTCTATCTTATGATGCATGCATGAAGAAGTAATCAGAGCCATTCAGAGATCCAGAATAATGGTATTTATCATGATTACACATATATAAAGAAGAATCCTACATTGGCCATGTTACAAACTATTGATGGTGCCAATGAACATGCAGGATAATCTTTGGGGTCAACAGAGGTGAGAGTCCACATCGCAAGATTTGGACAGGCTCATGCTGTCCAGTGCTTCTATGGTTGGATCCTCATTGAATGCCATTCTGAAGACTGATAAGATCGATCTTCTGAAAATATCTTTGAATTGTTTGCCCATGAAGACATACAGGATGGGGTTGAGGCAGCTATTGGAATAGGCCAGAGAGGTGGCTAGAGTGCTACTATTTGAAATGTGATCAGCCAAGATGTAAACATATTCCAAAAAAGGCACAGCATGGAAAGGGAACCAGCTTATGAAGAAGAGGACAACAATGGCGATGATGATCTTGAAGGGTCTGCTGCATGTACTTCTGTGCCTTCTATTCTTAATCTTCAGAGCAATGTCGTCATAGCATGAGATGATGATGGCAAATGGGACCAAGGACATAGACACAAATCTTGTAATGGCCATGATCATATGGCGTTTGTTCATGGTGTGAAATGCCTCATTGGAAAAAGACTCTTAGGGAACTGCATAGCTCAGGAAGCAGTATGTGTTGTATTCAGACACTGGCGCGGGTGTAATGTCATAAAATGCTGGATATGGAGAACTGAAAATGATGGCCACCACCCATGCAGCAAATGCCACTTTGTAGGCGAGCCTGGGCGTTCTTTGGTTTCTGGACCAAACTGGACTCAGTGCAGAAACACAGCGGTCCATACTGATGATCATGAGGAAGGAAATGCTCGCCAACATGTTGAGTGATAGCACCATGTTGCTTATTTTGCAGAAGACACTCCCAAAGGGCCAGTGCTCATTCTTTGCCAGGGACACGATGTGAAAGGGGAGGAAGAGGTCAAAGATAAAGTCGGCAAGGGCCAAGTTTAGGAACCAGATGATGTTGACCGTCTTGGACATCTTGAAAGTGCCTATCCAAATCACGAGACCATTGCCTGCGACCCCCAGAAGAAAAGTGATGGAGTGGGACACCAGTGAGAAGAACATCAAGTAGGTGAACAAATGTGGGGACTGATAATACTCTTCAGTGATGGATTCACCTGACCCAAAAATCATTGAGTTTGTCAAGAAGTAATCCAAAATGTCAGTGGCGTTCTCCACGATGATAGGAGTATTTCCTGAAATTAGAAAAAAATAACAATGACCACTTTTCAAAAATATATGCTATAATACAGAGAAATAAATAGCTGCCCAGTTCTATATCAATCGATGTTCGCTATTTTGTTGTTTTTTTCACGTGAAAAGCTCTGTACCTACATTTGTTTAATGCTAGAGTAAACAAAGATAAATATTGCATGATATTACTCGTTCCACATTATCCTCTACTTGAAAGCTAACTATATGCAAGGTAGTAGCCAACCTTGTTTTCATACTTGGTTTATGAAAGAATGGTGACATTGAAACAGAATTGCAATGATAACATTGGGCCTCATTACAAGTAGGACGGTAAGGGTTAACGATCACCGGTAACGAGACCGCTGCCATTAAACCCTTACCGCCCTACTACGAGTTCCCTTTGTGGGTCTTTCCTTAACGCCTGCTTTTAGCAGCCGTTAAGGACGGGACCCGCAAAGGGACTTTAGTGATAATAACAGTACCGTAATTTACGATACCGTTATTAGCGCCTTCCCCATTCCCATTGAGCCCTATAGGGGCTCAAATGGGAATGGGGAAGGGCCCTGGTGAATGGGGAATTACCGGTCCCTCCAACCTTGGAATAGACCGGTAATTACTCCATTCACCAGGGCGGAATCAGAACGAGTTTGGAGGCAGCCATGCTGCAAATAGCGGCGTGGTTACCTCCAAAATCGGAATGATGCCCATTGAAATATCATCCTGCACGATCCATTGATAATGTAAAGGCAAGTGGCCTAGGGTCTTGAGAAGCAGGATATGTGAACATTACATGATGTGTTTTTGATCTTTGCAGAAATGTTGCCCACTGACATGGGTACTTTGTTTTGTGGCGATGTAATGGATTATAGGGGCCTCATTGCAAGGTGGGCGGTAAGGGATACCAGGCACTGGTATGGAGACGGTGCCGGTAATCCCTTACCGCCTTATTACAAGGTCTCTTGGTGGGGACCGTAAGGAACCTGTGGCCAGTCCACACATCCCTTACGGGTCTCGCTTAGGGATCAGGGAGCTAATAACGGGCTTGCAAGTCGCGAGCCCGTTATTAGCGCCCTACCCATTCCCATTGAGCCCTATGGGGGTTCAAATGGGAATGGGGAATGGCATGTTCAATGGGGATTTACCGGTCCCGCCAGGGTCCGACTACACCGGTAAGTCCCCATTGAACTACACCGGTGCCGGACCCATTATTGGTGGCAGTCATGGCGCAAATAGCGCCATGACTACCACCAATCTCGGAATGAGGCCCTAGGTCTGCCAGGCTGAGCCGATCGGCTGTCTGATAGACCAAACACTGATAAAGAAAAGTGAAGCTGGAGGCTTCGACCTTTGAGAAACCTTTTGTGATGAAATGACTCACCTACCCCAAATGTGGCCAAACGGCTTCTTTTTCAATTTGTGATGAAAAAAACACACTATTTAAAATGAGCTCTTTGAGTGGAACCCACAGTTTTCTGTGAAAGCTAATAAAGAAACTTGTTTTGGATAGTTTAACACATCAGCAGCAAGTGCAATCATCTGCTTTGCTAGCCAAGTGTTTGAATTTTTATTTATTTATTGGGTATTTATAGTGTGCCTGTACAGCCAAATGGTGTTTCAAGGCGCATCAGGACAAGCATGGGGGAGTTACAAGGAGAAAAAAAACAAAAAAAACAATCCTATTAGGTCTTGAGGCATTCGGATCGTGCAAGTACAGTAACAGAGAGCAGGTGAGGGGGGATGGGAGGTGAAGGTTGGGATGAACAGGGAGGAAGATTAAAAATAATGTCCTACTAGGTTGTCAGACAATTTGGAGCGTGCAAGTGCAGTAACAGAAATTAGGGGTCGATGCTTGGCGTTCTAATAGCTGCCTTTGTGTTGTGGAATTGCAGGAGTAATATTCTGCTATACAAAGGGGGCGATGCAGGGTCCAAGTCTATGGTGTGTCAAAACTGCTGCTCAATCTCACTTGCATTCATGGGACAGATAATCACAGCAATCACAGGGTGCAAATACAGTTTGCACATATGGAATTGCATTAGCACTAGTACACATGTTTTCTGCACTAGTGATAATGCAATTGCAAATGCGATTTGTTGAGTAACTCGGCCCCAAGTGTGAATAACAAAGACAGCAGAACGAAGGTGTTATTGTGAATGAAACCATTTGGGGGCTCGTTTCACTGAAGCAAGAGCAATTGTTCACATATGAGCACCACAGCAAAACATTGCCGCGTTTCAACTATATAGGGTAGCACTACAGAAAGCTTGCACAGGTGTGAGTGCCATTAGTTCGAGGGTAAACATTGCCCATGGGCAGAATAACTATAGTTTCAATGCATTTTTGCACCAGGGCAATGTCTGCCCTAGTCCAATCGCCTGATTCAGAACGTGTTTTTCAATGGGAAATCCGATTGAACAACAATTTGTGAATGAGGCCCCAGTCTTTTGGCTTCGTACAAAAAAAAGCATTAAAAAAAAGAGTATGATCATGGGGTGCTATTACAGAGACTTTGCACTGGTGAAAGTGAAATTGCCAATAGGGCAACATTTGTTGGGGCAATTGTTGCCCTAGTGCAAATTGCACTTGCTCCAATACACGGTTTCTGTAATAAGGCTTGTGCTGTTGCAAGGTTTCTGTAATAAGGCTTGTGATGTTGCAAGGTTTCTCTAATGAGCCCCTTGATGCCTACATCAGAGCATTATGGCTTATTTTTAAAGTCAGTGGGGCTGAGTGCCCAGAGATATGCTCATCTTGTAAATCGCTGCATGATCAATTGCATCCAACTGCTAACATTACACCTGGTGTTTGTAATGGACGTGTCAGGTGGGGTTGACCTCTCTCTGTGACGTCTCTCAGCAGCGCCCCATGGGCGATTGGGGTTAGAGGTTGATGTCAACACCAGCAGGGTATTTTGTGATTCACTGATAACCCTACAGCTGTACAATCATTGTGATGGTGCTACATTTGACGAAATATCACTACACGTGTGCATCACACATGGTCTGCGGAGGTGATCGACATGTGTGCCATCTGTCCCATTCCAAAGGTCTGAAATGGTATCCAGGTGGGCACAAGGCTCTTTAAAAATGGATTTTAGTGTTTGCTAATAATTTAGAAAATAAGCAGTTATAGCTTGTGGGTTGCCTGTACACACTATTTTAACTAAAACGTGCTGTAGGGGGAGGGTGGGAAGAGATGCTGGTCAGTATTAAAAGGTTTGATTCGAATACCACTGCCTTGGACATCAGCATTAATAGTGCATATCACTTCTGATGCCGCTTTGCACTTCCTTCAGCAGGTTTTGGGATGCAGTGCCATTGTAAGCCTGGTCCTCTCGACAACACCCACGAGATGGCAGTTTTCCATGCAGAAAATGAATACTGATACATTGTGGTATCTAATGGCTCTCAGACTTAAACCGGTATAGCTGCTGGTGCTTTATTGGCACAGATGCAGTTTTCCCGCAAGAATTCCCTGTGTATTAATCTCCAGGTATTGTTAAAGAGTCTGTCAGGATAAGCCATTTCAGGCTTACCGTTTTCTACACATAGTTACCTATGTATATTAATTGTACGGCGGTATTGTGCACGTCAGCATTTCTTCATTCAGAGCTCCTTAACAAACAGTGCTCGTCTCCTATGGTTTAGCAGGTTATGTTTACTAAACATTTTTGTCAGTGAAGTGTTTTAGCTGTAAGTATATTTGAAGCAGTGGTGGTTGGAGGCACTCCTTTGTGTGTTCAAATATTGAAAAAGACTTGTAGATGACTATGCCAAAAGGTTTCGAGTCTTTCATGGAAGCTCCTGGTTACCATGGGTAAGTACAGTGTATCACTGATGGAGTTATGTTTTCATGGATTCTGTCTACAAAGAGGATGCAACACTGCAAGGTCTTTTGTGTAACATTAACAAACACACCCTCACTGAGTTTCAGCCTTCTGCACACAATTGCTTGGTTTCCAGAAGTTGATAACATGTACCTATTCATTTAATATGCTATGCGAATACATAAAAACATGCATAAACTATGCTTTGCAAATACTTGAACACAAATGTAGCACTGATTAGTGCCTAGGCAGGTACATGCCACTACACTAGGTTAATTTATAGATGTGGTGTTAGTGACTCCAGTTAAGTGTCTGATTGTATTTGGATATGCAAATCAAGCTTTAAACCAGGAACCCACATACTGAATGAGACAGCATTGTCATCACATAAATACACCTTTGAAATGAACGACTACCCCCAGTTTGAGTCCTTGAAAACCCAAATGTGTAGTTTTGTCTCATAATAGGAAAGTACTGCTCAGGGACGTCATTTGTGGGCTGTAAGGGGTCCCAGCTCCGAACACTGCTGTCACTGCTTTGACCTCTGCCCTGCTCTTTGCGGCCCCTACCCTGTGCTCACAACAACAAACTATTTCCTGCCTGGGCCTGGCGTCGGGCGCGTGACGCACGCTGCCACTGTGTGAAAGTTCTCTGTCGAGCCGTATGGAGCTCTGTCTTCATCAGCCGATGCTCTCTGCTACAGCACATACCATTGCACATCATTAGTAGAGTGGATGCAAGTCTCGCAGCATCGCCATAGCCTGCCAACGCAGACCGCTCGCAAGTCCACCAGGGCCAAGGTGCCTTGCAAGCAGACAGCTGGCCACCAAAGCTGCCAGCAAGGGTGCACCTGCCACAGGAGGTGCCATCTTTTACACTCATCACAAAGGGCACCATTTACCACCACTAAGGCAATACAAAATGGCCGTCATTAAACTGGATAATTTCTCAAAATGTTTCCCTTTCCAGCTCATTGAGCTAATCAAGTGAATTGGTCAATACATGAAGGGTGTGTGAAGTCCTTTCACCAACCCAGCTTGCAGCTGACTAGTTGGGGCAGGGGAGCAGGTCTGCCAGAGCATACCAACACCAAGGAAGCAGCTGGAACCTCGAGATCTGATGAGCAGCACCAGCACTGCTGCATAGCAAGCCATGGTAACTTCAAATTAAAAAAATTGTGTGCATGGCCTGTCTTGATGTATTGTGTATCACAGTTTTGAGTACTGTGTAAAATGTTTTTTGTATTGTGTGTGACTGAGCAAGTGTGTGCACAAGATCTGTAATATAATATGTGCAAGCGCACATGTATGTTTCTGTGAGACTATCTGTATTGTATGAACATAGCATGCATTTGAAAAACATTGAAACACAAACAGGTAACATTTTTATCTTTTCCCACACTATGTTATGTTATGAGTGTTTAAGTCTTGAAAGTACATTTCAAACTCCACAGATCAATTGTTTGCCTTCTGCTGAATTGCATTCTGGTATTTGTAGTCTTCCATTCAAAATGGGGGAATAATTCCAGAATTGTCAATGTTTTGCATAGCATATTTCTGTAGGGGTTTATATATTTGTGTGAGTACTTTACTATGGTTTGTGCACTTTTCAAATTATCTTTATAAAACACAGTATTGTTGAAAGCCACATGTGGGGGTCAAGAGGCCAAGTGTCATCAGGCACACGTCTCCTGTTGGGATTTTGTTTTCCTTGGAATATTTCTTTATAAATTGCTGAGTTTAAATGATGGGCACCTTTTTACTTTGCCAGCATAGTTATTGGACATTCTCCTCTCTCAGGTAATTTTTTCTAGTGTTGATTACTTTTGTTGAAAGGCAAATACTAATTTGTCTTGTGCGTTTTTTCGTCTAAAAGGGAATGGTCAATTGAACTAAATGTGTATATTTCCCTTTAAGATATGTTCACTTACTGTGCATATATTAATTGGTGGCAGCTTTTGATTTTGGCTACGGGCAGAGATTCACACACTGAGTCATGCCAGGGAGCTGTACCCATCCGCAGGTTGAAACAACACATTTTACAGCACATTCTGCTGGAGGAACCGAAGAAAAGTCATATGTTCTAAGCTCCCTGAGCTATCCAATTGTGACACAATATGCTGTAGAAACAATTGTGCAGTTAAAAAGAATAATTTATGGGGATATCTACCCACCAACCTCACGAGTCCTTTCACAAGAAATACATCACTACAAAGGTCAGGTTTACTAGTGTGGCATTACACATCCCTGCTTCTTCTAAGCACTCTAATAATACGTGTTATGTTAATAAGAAGACTAACCCCATAGCCAACACATTACCAAAATATATATGTCACTGACCATATAGCTCAGATATGTATAGTTAATATCATATAAGTTCACCGGCATATAGGAGTATGCTGTGGTGTCAGCCTCTCGGTCTGCTGATGCTGCACCATGTATGTATTCCCTTTCAGTGTGTGTATGAACTTTTGCTTTAGAATTTGATTGATTATATCCCTCTATAAATGTGACCTTAATATGTTCTTAACAGCATTGTTTTCTCAAAATCCCTTGCCAAATTCAAGGGAATTACAGGTAGTCAAGATGTGCTGTCGCTTTTGCTGCATGCTGCTTTGTCTCTTTTTTTGTTAGGTGCACGTTGCATTAATTTAAGTGTAATTGTGCATCCTGACCACGCATTGCCATTTTCTTCTATGCCAGGTTTCTGAATCCTGTGGCACAGGACTGGGAGCAGGATGACCACAGCACACAAACACCAAGCAGGAGCAGCTTGTATTGCCCTGTCCAGAACCTTGAGATGACCATAACAGCAGGCAAGCCAAGATAAATGCAAATGCTTACATTCACTGTAATTTGGTAATATGGGCCTACACACACTGATCTTAACGCTACATATAGTTTGTTTGTTTGTTTGTTTATTTTATTTGTATGGCGCTCCAGACCCGTAGGTAAATGGGCGCTTAAGGAAGCGGTTACAGCATTAAGATATACATTACATAGTACAACAATTACATAAATTACATGGTACAACAATTACATATAGAGTGGGCATGGTTGCGGTCTTGGTGAGTTGAAGATCTTAGAAGGTGAGGTATGTGCTATTCTTTGTTCAGTAACCAGCCAATAACATGTTTCCTAAAGATCGAAAAGGACTCGATAGTTTTAATGTTGAGAGGTATGGTGTGTCAAAGTTGGGAGGCAAGCACTGTGAAACTAGCGCCTCCTGCTCTTTTTCGGGCGAATTTGGACACTGATAGGCATAAGGAGTTGGATGATCTGGTAGTTCTGGTGGAGGATGTTAAAGTAAATTTGTTGGTGAGGTACGGTGGGGCTAGGTGGTTTAAGGACTTGTAGGTGAGGCAAATGGTTTTGAGGTCAATTTTTTGCTGAATGGAGAGCCATTTACATGCTTTCCTGGTTGTGGAAATGTGCTCTCGTCTAAGGATGTTGAGTGCTGCTCGTAGCGCGTTATTTTGGAGAACCTGGAGTTTGTTGATTATGGATTGGTTGGCTCCTAGGTACAGGCTATTGCAGTAGTCCAGTTTGGACTGGATGAGGGCTCTGGCAAGAGTGAGGCAGCTGTTGGAGGATAGGAAGGGTCTGCTAGCCCTAATTAGCTTACGCATATAGGTCGTGGCTGAGGCGGTTGCATTGATTTGATTGGAGAGGTGATCCATTCTTGTATAAAATGTAAATCATATAACAGTGATTTCGTAACCATATGTTTCTTAGTGTACAGAGCAACAATGCTATGTCCTCGGGGAGGAAGGATAGCTCTGGGACAAAGCATTTGTCTTGGAAGCAAGACAACACAGCGCAAAACAGGTTTCGATCCCGAGCTCAGAGACTACTTGTTGGTATAAAGCGCATTATACAAGAATAATTATAATGTGACTTCCTGTTTTGTCAAGGGGTGGTCTCTTCCAGTGGCACTTTACACATGGCACATAGAGTGTGCACCACCTTGGCTTGGTGCTTGGTCGGGCATGGGTTTTGACTCTGGTGCTGGCCTACAAAAGAACTGCTCACAAACCTTAAGGAGACTTGAAGGAATCTTACCTGGACCACTTTACACAGCCCTCTTTAAACTAAAAAAAAAATACATCAACTTTGCTTAAAGGGTCCCTTGCTTTTCCATCCCCATCCATGTTAGTCCAGTCATGTATGTTATTTGCTTTTGTATTACAACATACCACCACTAACTTTTTATATTAAAAAAATCAATTTATTTTAATTTATAAAAACACATCACTAAAATAAATTCATTATTTTTCATATTTTTAACAATATTTTAAAACACCTTATTCACCTAGACAAGCTCATCACATACACAATCTGTTATCTAGTATATCAATTCATTAACAATTGTTCAATCTATAGCTATAATCAAGTTTTCATTCTGGATCTATTACATATGCCTGTCTATATTGACAGGAGAAAGAAATAGTCCTCATGCCTTCTAATCTTCCTTGTAATGTCACTCAGTCATCCAAACATTCAACACTCACAACACACCCAACATGTTGCTTTCCTTGTTGCTTTAAACAGTTGACTAGGAAATTGTTTAGGGGTATGTACATAAAGAGTTTGCTATGCATAAACCATGCTTGTCCTCTATTTGTCATTGGTAAGTCATCTTCTATTTCACTCCCCTCTATCTTTCATCTGGGCCAGACACTGGATGGATGGCTTTATGATAATGGTTATTCGCAGCTATCTTCTCCGGCCATCTTGTTGCCAAACGCTTTCATCTGGGTTCAGGATTTCAAGTTTTATGGACAAAAATGGTTGCACACCTCTGTGTCTTGTTTTAATCACTCACACTTCTTCAGTTTTTCTATTGCACTCGGGCGGATTAATTGAATATCCTGGTGGTGGACTCTTGGATCACACAATTTTATTCCTAGGATCCAATTCCTTACTCTTCCTAGATACCCTTAACAGGGGAATATCGTGCTATCACGAATGCCGATCGCCGCTCCAGGTCCCAAGCAGTGCGACCTCTCTCGCTGTCCTAAAACTCCAACCATCTGTAATCTGGCTCCTTCTCTAAGGCTCCCTACAAAATAACTGGTCATATTCCAAGTTACAGTCAGTGGCATAGCACAAATTGTGGGGCCACCCCTGCAAGCCATTCTGAGGCCCTCTCCCCCAAAGCTCAGCAATATAGTGTGGGTCGCGCCACACACTGGGCCGGCCGGCCTGGACAGCTGTGCATGAGCAATCCGCACAATTATCATGCTTTTACCTAGTGTAGAAACAAGGGGGTTGTGCCTGGCTCCGGGCATACAAATGTACTAAAGTAAAAACAAAGAGGTGATAGCTGGAAGGTATGGAATGAATCCTAACCTAAGGCATTGCTCTGGGCAACCCTCCAGACCATCCTTCTTTGCCTGGCAAGCCATTACAAAAGAGGAAACACCATATGCAAATCAGGCTGGGTCTCACCCCAAAAGGTGCAGCCCAGCCTGAACTGCTTGGTCACATCCCTTCTGCACGAGATCACAAGCATCCCCAAACATGTTTCAGCCTTGTTGGGCATCATCAGTGAGGAGTAGCTTGGGTCTCTAGGCCCAGCAGTACCAGGACCCAGGGCTTGGCATACCCGTCCCACACGGGGTGACAACATTAAAACAAAGAGGTGATGGCTGGAAGGTTTGGAATGAATCTAAACCTAAGGCATTGCTGTGGGGAACACTCCAGAACATTGTTCTTCATCTGCCAAGCCATTACAAAAGGGCAAAGACCATATGCAAATCAGGCTTGGTCCCACCCAAAAGGTGCAGTCCAGCCTGAACTGCTTTGTCACATCCCTTCTGCATGAGATCACAAGCATCCCCAAACATGTTTTGGCCTTGTTGGGCCTCATCAGTGAGGCGTAGCTTGGGTCTCTAGGGCCAGCAGGCACGGGATCCACATCTGGGCATACCCGTCCCACATGGGGTGACAAAGTAAAAACAGAGAGGTGATGGCTGGGCGGTTTTTAATTAATCCTAACCTAAGACATTGCTCTGAACAACCCGCCAGACCATCGTGCTTCACCTGCCAAGCCATTACAAAAGGACAAAGACCCTATGCAAATCAGGCTTGGTCCCACACCAAAAAGGGCAGTCCAGCCTGAACTGCTTGGTCACATCCCTTCTGCACGAGATCACAAGCATCCCCAGACTTGTTTCGGCCTTGTTGGGCCTCATCAGTGAGGAGTAGCTTGGGTCTCTAGGCCCAGCAGTCACGGGACCCAGGGCTGGGCATACCCGTCCCGCACGGGGTGACAACATTAAAAACAAAGAGGTTATGTCTGGAAGGTCTGGAATTAATCCAAACCTAAGGCATTGCTGTGGGGAACACTCCAGACCATTGTTCTTCACTTGCCGAGCCATTACAAAAGGGCAAAGACCGTATGCAAATCAGGCTTGGTCCCACCCCAAATGGGGCAGTCCAGCCTGAATTGCATGGTCACATCCCTTCTGCCCGAGATCACAAGCATCCCAAATATTTTTCAGCCTTGTTGGGCCTCATCAGTGAGGAGTAGCTTGGGTCTCTAGGACCAGCAGGCACAGGACCCACGGCTGGGCATACCCGTCCCACATGGGGTGACAAAGTTAAAACAAAGAGGTGATGGCTGGAAGGTTTGGGATTAATCCAAACCTAAGGCAGTGCTGTGGGGAACACTACAGACCATCGTTCTTCACTTGCCGAGCCATTACAAAAGGGCAAAGACCGTATGCAAATCAGGCTTGGTCCCACCCCAAAAGGTGCAGTCCAGCCTGAACTGCTTGGTCACATCCCTTCTGCACGAGATCACAAGCATCCCCAAACATGTTTTGACCTTGTTGGGCCTCATCAGTGAGGAGTAGCTTGGGTCTCTAGGACCAGCAGGCACGGGACCCACATCTGGGCATACCGTCCCACATGGGGTGACAAAGTAAAAACAGAGAGGTGATAGCTGGGAGGTTTTTAATGAATCCTAACCTAAGGCATTGCTTGAACAACCCTCCAGACCATCGTGCTTCGCCTGCCAAGCCATTACAAAAGGGCAAAGACCATATGCAAATCAGGCTTGGTCCCACCCCAAAAGGGGCAGTCCAGCCTGAACTGCTTGGTCACATCCCTTCTGCACGAGATCACAAGCTTCCCCAAACATGTTTTGGCCTTGTTGGGCCTCATCAGTGAGGAGTAGTTTGGGTCTGTAGGCCCAGCAAGCATGGGACCCAGGTCTACACAAACCCGTCCCACACAGGGTGACAATGTAAAAACAAAGAGGTGATGGCTGGAAGGTTTGTAATGAATCCTAAGCTAAGGCATTGCTCTGGGCAACTCTACAGACCATTGTTCTGCGCCTGCCAATCCATTACAAAAGGGGAAAGACCATATGCAAATCAGGCTTAGTCCAACTCCAAAAGAGGCAGTCCAGCTCGAACTGCTTGATCACATCCCTTCTGCACAAGATCACAAACATCCCCAAACATGTTTCGGCCTTGTTGGGCCTCATCAGTGAGGAGTAGCTTGGGTCTTAGGCCCAGCAGGAACAGGACCCAGGTCTGGGCATACCCTTCCCACACTGGGTGACAAAGTAAAAACAAACAGGTGATAGCTGGAAGGTTTGGAATGAATCATAACCTAATACATTGCTCTGGGTAACCCTCCAGAACATTGTTCTTTTCCTGCTAAACCATTACAAATGGGGAAAGACCATATGCAAATCAGGCTTCGTCCCACCCCAAGAGGGGAAGTCCAGTCTGAACTGCTTGGTCACATCCCTTCTGCATGAGATCACAAGTATCCCCAAGCATGTGCGGCCTTGTTGGGCCTCATCAGTGAGGAGTAGCTTAGGTCTCTAGGCCCAGCAGTCACGGGACCCACGCTGGGCATACCCGTCCCACACGGGGTGTCAAAGTAAAAATAAAGAGGTGATGGCTGGAAGATTTGGAATTAATCCAAACCTAAGGCATTGCTGTGGGGAACACACCAGGCCATCGTTCTTCACCTGCCAAGCCATTACAAAAAGGGAAAGACCATTTGCAAATCAGGCTTGGTCCCACCCCAAAAGGGGCAGTACAGCCCGATCTGCTTGGCCACATCCCTTCTGCACAAGATCACAAGGATCCCCAAACATGTTTCCACCTTGTTGGGACTCATCAGTGAGGAGTAGCTTGGGTCTCTAGGACCAGCAGGCACGGGATCCACATCTTGGCATACCCGTCCCACACTGGGTGACAAAGAAAACAAGGTAGAGGGTATGTGAGAGAGGGTATGCCCAGACATGGGTCCTTTGCTCGCTGCACCATAGGAAACCAAGCTGCACCTTATTGAGGTGGCCCAACAAGACAGAAACATGTCTGGGGTTGTTTGTGTTTCTGTGCAGAGGGGACCTGGCCTACCATTTCGGGGTCGGCTGCTACCATCGGGAGCAGTACCTGAATGATTTTCATATGGCTGGACCCCTTTTGCAATGGCACAGACAGGCTAAAAAACAGTGGTGTGGAAGGTCACCCAGAGCAATGCCAGTGGTTCAGAGGTATTCAAAGCCTTCCATCCATCACTTTTGTGGTTATAGTTTGTCCCATTATGTGAGAGAGCGTATGCCCAGCCGTGCATACCTTGCTCGCTGCACCATAGGAAACCAAACTGCACCTCACCGACGGGGCCCAACAAGGCTGAAACATGCCTGGGGTTGCTTGTGTTTCCGTGCAGAGGGGACCTGGTCTAGCAGTTTGGGCTGGGCTAATACCATTGGTGGCAGGACCTGACTGATTTGCATATGGCTGGACCCCTTTTGCAATGGCAGAGATGGACTAAAAAAAATAGTGTTCTGGAAGGTTACCAATAGCAATGCAAGTGGTGCAGATTCATTCAAAACTTTCCACCCATCACTTTTGCGGTTATAATTTGTCTCACTATGTGAGCGAGAGTATGCCCAGATGTGGGTACCTTGCTCGCTGTGCCACTAATATTGGTGGCAGTACCTGACTGATTTGCATATGGCTGGACCCCTTTTGCAATGGTGCAGATGGGCTAAAAATCGGTGGTGTGGAAGGTTGCCTGGAACAATGCCAGTGGTTCAGATTCATTCAAAATCTTCCACCCATCACTTTTCTGGCTATAGACCCAAATGTATGAGCCAACTCTGTATGTGGCCATTAATATTATACAAAATAATGATACAATAAGAAAACACATTCATGCTGGCTCTACCAGTACCCCATATGCAAACATTCTCCTGTTGGCTTTGCTGTTAATGTTAGTAAAAATCTCCTGACACAGGAAGAAGCATGTTATTGCTGGTTGCACAAATGCTTGCCCAACACCTGCACCACCATGTAAGGATACTCTTCAAGTGGACTTTGCCCTCAATGCAAGTAAAACCTGCAATGCTACAGTAAGGAAACATTTCACTATACACACTACACCCCAAACGCCCCCCATGTAATAACATTCATCAAGTTGACTTTGCGCAAAATTGCCAGTAAACATGTAAAAAGACATCCATGTGTCAATGCCCCTTGCACGGGACCCAAACTTGCATGCACACATTCATACCCATTCACCCACCAGTCACTCATCCAGTGGCGGCTGGTGAATTTTGTAATTGAAGTGGCATAAACATTTCCCACAAATATACCAGAGTGACCGAGAGTATGAGGTGCCTAAACCACCCAAAGGGGGGGGGGGATCTGCCCTTGACCCCCAAAAGATACATGTTTGAATAATGAGTTAAAAAGGTGCATTATACAGCACATTTTCTGAGAAAAATTGGGTACACTGCAGGAACATTTGCAATTGTTTTTGTAGGGTAACTCCAATCCCAAAATCCAATACATGTAAGTCACCATCCAAGCACAGGAGCATTAATGATTTAATTAATTTAATGATTGGCTATTAAAAATGCCATGCCACAATAAGAAAACATGTCTAAACTGGATGCACTGTGTACGCCAGTCTAGACACGTAATAACACTCATCATGTTTTCATTAGCCTTGGTGATGCCCAATAAAACATACTATGCCACAGAAACACATACATGCACTGGTTGCACCAATACACAGTCTAAGCACGTAATAACACTTATCATGCTTATTTTATCATACATGACCAGAAAAATATATAACGTCACAATAAGGAAAGGTTAGACTGGCTGCACCCAAATGCCAGTCAACCCACATAATAACAATTATGATACTTACTTGATTATAGATGCCCATTAAAACATAGCAATGCCACAGAAAGAAATGACTAGACTGGCTGCACCAAAATCCCAGTCTTGTCACCTGATTTATCATGGATGCCAATTATTATTTATCATACAACCCCTGCCCCACCCTCCCCACAGATCCCCTCTCGCTACCACCCCAAACTCCAAAATCTGCTCCTTGGCCCAGCATTACCTCCTTGTCCCTCTTCCTTGTCCCAGTACTTATGTATGAGGCACCTTGCCTTATATGTGAATACTGGGACGAGGGAGAGTAGGACAATGCTTAATTACTTTTTACCAGTAACTAAGCCAGGTAATACCTCCACATCCCTCTTCCTCATACCAGTACTTAAGTATGAGGTTTATGTATGAGGCAAGGTGCCTCATACACTCAATTCACTCACTTATTTACACGTGCACCCATTCACCATACACTTTCACACACGCATACCCAGCCCTATTCTTACCTTTTTAGAACCGAGGAACTACGCTGCAGGTAGGCCTCACGCTCCCTGTTCCACGCAGCAGGAAAGTTAGTTCCTTTCAGGCACAGAGCAGACTAGCCGGGGGTCTCCTTGCCCTGTGGAGTAGGAGGGCACTCAGACATTCAAAAAACAATAATTTATTTTAGAAGTCACTCTGGTTTCAGATTAAAAAAAATGATTTCCGTTACAGAACTTTAACGGAAATGATTTCATTCTAAAGTCAAAAGGACTTCAAAAAGAAGCTATTTCTTTTTTAAGTCAGAGTGCCCCCTCCCCCTCCTAGGACATTTGGCAGTGGGGCTCCTCGCACTGTGCAGGATACTGCTATGCCAATGGCCACAGTATCAAAAGAAAATCTTTGATGACATGAATGTAGTAATTCCCCTGGATATGGTGTATATTGCATGTAATTCAACTATCTCTAAGTGCAATAATCAGGGCTCAAGTCGAGGGTACACGTGGGTGGACGGAGTCCACCAACTTTTTTCAGAGGGTGGACTCAGTCCCCCTCAGCCCCCGCACCCCCCTCCCTGGCAACCCCAGCTAAAATGAGAAACATTGACTGTCCTCTTTGAATTAATGAATTAATGCTGACCTTGGGAAGGAACTGCAGTCGTCTTGTTTGCAGGCCAGACACTTCACCACTGCACTATGTAACCTGATGAAAAATTGCAAACAACTAAAGGTGAAATGTCCCATTTCGCTACTGCAGGTTCCAGGGAAAACATTTGTATTGGTTCTTGGAGTTAAACCATGCAAACCTTTTAAAGTTTTCAAAAAGACTTTTAGAAGAAAAGACCCTCTCTTAGTTTTGTGGGTGTGTTGATTTTATGAAAGACAAATGCCATTCGTCCAGTCCAATGTGGGTGGTTATGGAAAGCCAATTTAATGAAATGTGCATATTTCACCGGGATATGGTAATTTCTGGCGTCGTCGCATCCCATTGCATTTGTTGATGAGTCCGCCCACTTTAATTTTTGGGACATGACCCCTGGCAATAACCACACACCCCAATACCCATAAGGCATTTTCTGAGGCCATGCCCTATCGGCTTTGTGCATTTGATAGGACCTAAAAATATAATATGTGCTAGTGTTCCCTGTTGACAGTCACCATAAGTCAAGGTCTTTAGGCCCTGTCCTGTACGAACTCCTCCTCCTCCCTGTATTTGCCAGGTATGGCTGTAGGCCTTTACCTTTCGGTACTGAGTCTGGAGCATAACCTGTCGCTGTTCCCCCGGAACAGTACCTTTTACTGCAGAAACCACAATATACTGGCCTATGATAGTATTAAGATAAAGTACTCAGTAAGCAACACCGACAGAGAATGGGTGGGTTTTGGGAGAGAGACATAGGGTGGTCAAGTGGTTATTATAGGTATGGCATTGGTGAATCAAAGGGGTAAATATGTGAACAGTTTTCTATTTTTCGGTGGAGTTCTTTGTTTGGAGGTCTTACCCTCCACCTGGAAATATTATCTCCTCAGTAAGTCTGCCTGACCATAGTTTCATGTATGAATAGCAATATCAATTTTAATGGGTCAGAATATAAGTTCTGGAATGCATCAGTTAAAGAGCCCAGGATTAAACTGCAACCAATCAACTTAGTATATCATGCACTAGTGATTGAGAATGTGACTGACTGGATGTCTGATGGAAACTCACCCATTCCTTTTCTGTGTCTCTCTTACATTAAGCACATCTGAGCAGCTATTTGAAAAAACATGACTCCTCTACAGAACTAAAATGACATGTTCCAGCTCCAATATTTCCACGTTTAGAGTTTCTGTTTGGTGGGACAGAATAGAGCTTTATATTTATCTTATTCTGCTCAAAGTTAACAGTTTTCTGTATATAATGCACACCGTGTTGGTGGTTTTGTTGTGAAACAGTGACTAAGATGTGAATTTGCATTTTAAAAGTTAAGGACAGCATAATACCTATAGAAAGAGCTGGAAGGGATGATGCTGGTATGAGCAAAGTAAAAGGAAAGCATGCAGTGTGTCATTGTTAAGCAGAATCACCTGCAGTACCCTTTGGGAACACTACAGGCAATTAGGACTACAAGTGTAAGCACAATTTCACCTTTGGTACAAGCCTGTACAACACTGTAAAGTGGTAGCGATGGCTGAGCAGCCAGACTTATCTCAAGAGTTGAAGTGAGCAGTAGAACAAGTTACACAAAAGACCAACTAATACAGTGATTCAAACAAACACTTACTCAAGGTTTCTTGGTAAAAGAATATACATTTCTTTACCCAGTCAGTTAGAAAACATTACACTAGCATACGCAGCTCATTATCACACACTAATACACCACAAAAATCCAACCGGTAAGTATATGAACAAGTTTAGCTCCTGTGAAGTGGGAGCAAAATGGCACTTCAGATACTCATTAAAGGGATAAAAAGACAAGGGGCCTCATTACGACTCAGGCGGTAAGGGGTTTACCGCCTGATTCCGAGGTCCCTTAGCGCCATGGAGGTTTTAACACCTGCTTTTAGCGGTGGCGTAATTAACGCCTTCCCCACTCCCATTATGCCCTATGGGGCAAAAATAGGAATGGGGAAGGGTAAATGGGGATTGGGGACTTACCGCCCCGCCAACCTTGGAATGGGGCGGTAAATCCGCCAACCACCATGGCGTAAACATAGTTTACGCCATGGTGGTAAAGGTACGACCCAGGCGGTAACTTACCGCCTGGGTCGTAATGAGGCCCAAGGTTATATGAATAGACAGCCCAAATACATTCCTAGGCAGGGCAAAGGGTTTCAGTTAAATACAACCAGCAATTCTTCTCATAGGCTTGGGCCAAAGTCAATGGTTCAGAGTCTTTGTATAGGATAGCACAGTTCTGGTAGAAAACGGTTATGTCTTTGCCACAGAATTTAGAAGAATTTGGCTAGGCGAAAAGCTTGACGAATGTTTAGGGAAGGACAAGCCTTAAAAGTTGAGGAAAGTTTCACGCACTTTCTCGATGGCGAAAAATAGTTCAGGACTGCGTTTGCACAGTACCTTGTCAATGAAGAAAGCTGTAGCTGAGGCAGTTGTCCCTGGCAGTTCGAGCAGATCCTGCTGTTCCTGGGCTTCAGTCGTGGGGTCAAGAAGGAGGACGTTGGGAGGTTCCTGCACTGCCCAGGGATGAGGCCAAAAGCTGTAGCATGACATTGGTTTAAGGTGTGAGTTCCTTAAAGTCCACAAGCTGATTTCCTTCCCTCTGGCTATGCGGTTTTCAACAGCACTCTGATGAAAATTCGACGAGATGTGGACGGTGTACAGGTGGCTTACGAGTCGGTTGTTCCCACCAAATTCAAGGGAAGAAGTTAACCTTGAAGGGCTCCTCTGTCAATTGGAGTTTCAGGTAATTCGGACCTGCAGCAGGGCTTCACCGGTTGTCCAGGAGTTGCAGCAGTCCTCTTCTTTCAGCTCGTCTTCGGTTCTTTTGTTCCAGTGGCCTGCTTTCAAACAGTTTTCCCCCATTCATTCCAGCCTGGCTGTCACTCACACAGCAGGGTGGCTGTCCTTGCCGGACAGTCAGCCAGCCGATCATGCCAGAGTGCATTCAGGTCTCCTAGGAGACTAAGGCACAGGGAGTTTCGGGCCCCTACCTCACATACTGTCCACCCCAGACACTCAGGCGCCAGAGAAGGGCTTCAGCGCTGAACCCCGCCAAAGGCCAACGAACAAAGGGACCAAACCTAGTTTGGCGCGCAGAGACAAACACAAGAAGGACTTTTCCTAAAAGAAATGGTGAAAGAAGATGACTAGAGTCTGTTTTTACAGACAGGTCTGGGGCGCCATTTTGAAAAACATGGCTAACCCGATTTTTAGCTACCGCTGTTAGTGGTCGGGAAAAACCACAGTAGTTGATCTAAACCACTGCCACCAGCCATTTAAAGTAGGAAAATGTAACATACATGAATGTTTTGACTCAGGGGAAGCTAAGCAACCCCTCCAGCACTCTATAAGAAGAAAGTGTGTGCTGGGGCAGTACATTTAAAAAGACTAGTAAAGCCAATTTAACTTTCCAGGCTCTGGAAGATGGTAGTCAGTTCCAGAGAAGGCCTTTAAACCTTGGGGAGTCTGAAAGACACCCCTGTGCCACTTCGCTGAAGGTGCTGTTTGACACAAAGAAAAAGATGATGCCACTGGAATTATTTTAAAACTCCATAACCAAAGAACACAAAATTAAAATACACACAAAATACATGGAAGAGAGGGGAAAAAAGGCTCTCACTCTTCCCAGGTAAAAAAAAAAATTAATCCTAGAAATCCAGCAAAGTTGCTGGGGGTCTCAAAAGGTAAGGGAAATTAGAACATTCTTGAAAATTCTCCCTAACAGTCATCCATAATTCAGCTTACAATGTGACTTATATATGCTGACAATTATCTCTGTATGTTTTTTTTATTTTAGTACCCGGCGAGAGTCAAGCAGAATGCAACACGCATTCTGATTGGCTCTCGCCGGGTCCTTACCCGGCCGAGAATCCTTTGATTCTCGGTCGGGATTCCTGCCACCTTTGTCCTCGCCGGGGGACGTGGCAGCCCCTCAGCCAATGAGGAGGCTCAAAGCGGGGCCCTCCCTGCTGCGAGCCTCCCCACAACTGGGAGGCTGCTTTCGTCCCCCGCCGGGGACTCAGGTAAGCTTATTTTTTTTTTCTTTTTTCTTCCCTTCCCTCCCTCCTCCCTGCCCTCCCCACCCCACTTACCTAATTGCTCCTGCATCCCCGGTGGGGGAACGATAGCAGCCTCCAGCAGTGTGGAGACTCGGAGCGGGGCCATTCCATCGTCCCCCGCCGAGGATGCAGGAACTTTTTTTTTTTTTTTTTCTTTCATCCCCTTCCTCCCAACCCCACTTACCTTCTGCTTCTTTTTCGGGAGCGACGCGCTGGGAACACTAGTGTTCCCAGCGCGTCCGCTTCCGATGGCCGCCATGGAAAGGGAAAACGGACTACGTTTTCCCTTTGCATGGCGGCAATTTTCTTGGTCGTTTTTTTTTTTTTTGTTTTGCGGCGTTTCGGGACAGAAAAAAATGCTTTTAGTGCCCCGGTCACGCACATAATGCGGGCCGGGATACTAAATGCTATATGACTCTCGCGGCGGGGGCATATTGCTTATTTGTGAAGCTTTTATACTGTAATGGTGATTTGATCTATATAATATATCTAAGCTTTGAATTTTCGTTATACAGAAATGACCCCCCTCATCGAACAACCTCTTCCACAACAAACCCACTCAAAAATGCTAGTACAAGAACTAGCCTCTTTTGGTCTTACTATTCTGTTTCATATAAAATATCACATCAAAAGCAAAGGTGATCCCTTAACCTTATGCTGTTGAAATCACCCACAATATTATTTTCAAATAATTACAGACCACGCCTACAGATAAGGAAAATGACCTGCCGACTTTGGTCTCACTATTATTGACATGTACTATGACCAAACATCCATCTGTATAAAATCACATTTGAATAGCTAGTCTTGTACAGGAGCATGCAAACAATATTCAAATTATCACTACATGTCGGCTTCTGTATTTTCAAATAACTCAGCAATTGACACTATATGGTGCAGCTTTTTGTCCACCCCCATCGACAAGTATTGGGATGAGATTAAAGCATCATAACTGCATTTAATTTAATTTTCTCTAGTGTCACTGACAAGTGTAGGCACTAGAAAAAAAATCGTATAGATTGGGTCCAAATATTACTTGCTTATTCCCAAAAGAAGCCTTCTCTGGAGAGAATGCATGGGTGGTTCCTAGTTTGGGTATGTATGCAAACCACAGAGTGTAATGTTGGACTACTTTCTTTAAAGGTTTAGGTTTAGAAGGGAAGCTTTAATTTTTTGGAGACCACACAATCTAGGTTCATTTAAAATTTGAGGCAAGCAGGAAAATATTTCTGATAGAAATTAATCATCTAATTCTACTTGACATAAGAAGTCAGCTTAATGCAGAGTTTCATCTTTTGTGAACAGTATTAGATAAAATGACAATGGTAATTTAAAGTGACATGATTTTCTTTGAAATAAAACAAATCCCCTTCCCACTTCACTGTAATGATATACCTTCACTTGTGGTGTAGCTTTTTATGTACTAGGATTTCCTCAGGTCAAGAACTTTAATCCCTAACAAACTCTAAATATGTTGTACACCATTTCACAGATCAAGTCTTAAAATATTTCTGTAAAAACTCTGGAATTGGCTTCTTTGACTACTGTCAGAGAACAATGTATATGCTTTGCACACTCAACATTCTATGTCATTCTATTTTTGAATACACTTTCCCAAGGTTTCCCTTATAGCCCAGTCCCCATTTAGTGGCCTAACTAATAAACTATTAGCCAAGGTGAGTTTCAAGTTCTGTCATTTGTTTAATTAGATCTAGAGACTTATCTCTAATTTGACATGGCTTGTTATACTCACTTACCGGGCCTCATTACGACCCTGGCGGTACGGAGTGAACGGCGCCGTAAAAGGTGCCGGCGCCGTTCACTCCGTACCGCTGCATTACGAGTTTCCCGCGAGGGGAAGAGGGAGCAAACAACGGGCCATCTCGTAATGGCCCGTTGTTTGCTCCCTCTCCCATTCCCATTCAGCCCTGTGGGGGCTAAAATGGGAATGGGGAAGGACCGTGTCCGGGTCCTTGGAGGGAGGAATTACCAGGCCTTCCGAACTCGGAATGGCCCGGTAAGTCCTCATTCCGAGGACCCGGACCCTGATGCGATTTCGGCGGCAATAGTGGCATGGTTACCGCCAAACTCGTAATGAGGGCCACTGTCTTTTATAGGCCCAGGGCAGGTTTAGACAGAGTTGCCCAGTCAGTTATGCCTCCAGTCTGTCCTCTGCTTTCAAAATCCTGCTCAGGAAACCTGACTCTGCTTTGGGCACAGTTTCTGAATCTGGGCCTCTCAGGAAAAAGGGCCTTTTTAAAGGGATTATCCAAATATTTCCAAGATGTAATCCCATATCAGCACTTATCCAAATAGACAGGGCCCCCCAGTCTGCAGGCTTGCCAAGAATGCCAGTGCTCCCTCTATTTTCTGCCTGTATGGCTTAAATAGCTGAAACATTTCACCCTTGGAGCATCATTTGATGCAACAATTTCTCCTTGCAGGGGGTCTTACATTATTTCTCCTCTCATATTGACACTCCCAAGTCTACCCCATCGATTTGGATCGGTCCGATGCATTTTGTCATGTGATATTGGGAGGTTTGACAGCTTCCCTTCTGGGATTGTGAGTCACCTTGGACCCAAATCCATTTTTACTACATAATTTCTGTAATGAACCTACCCCTTTATTTAGAGGATTTTCTTAAACCACAAGAGAATCTTGCATCTATGGACATGATGCACAGCCCAATGGCAAGTAATATAAAATATGTAAACGTATTAATAATCCAAAGGGGTGAAAGTATCATGTTTATTTTTATATCATGCAGAGTTCTCCACCATTTCCAAATCTGTTTTGTCTAGAACAAACAAAGCTTTGTTAAGTTATGAGTAAAAAGCTGATCATATTTTGTGGACATTGCAATTTCATTTTTCTTTATTTATGCTCATTGGAGGTAATACTTAAGGTTAATTAATAACTTGAAAGGGTGGATTAGGCTCCAAGCCATGAAAACAGATACACACAGAAGGTCATTTTTATTTAAAAGTTGGAGAATTGGCTGGAAATGAATGCTTGTGATGTATTTTGGCCTGAAAAACCAGATGCATTCCTCATGACCTGGCCACAGTCATACAACTGTGGAGAAAGCAATGAACTGAATTTTTAGGTAGTTAATTTTCCTGTGTTTGCCAATATTGTTCACTAAATACACTATCTCTTTCTATTCTGCTGAGCTAATTGATTATATTGATTTATGGTGGGCCTTGTTCTGACAAATGGCCAACCCTTAATGATAAGAACTGCCTTTGTGTTTAGCAATCTGTAATGAATGTTCATTTAACATGTACACCATCTACATCATTTGCAATCCAGTTCTTTATTTCTTATAGATTAAATGCATTTATCACATCATTTTTCTAAACTGGGAACTGTATTTAAGGACAATTTCTGTGAAATGATACATTTTAAAGATGAAACAATGCTTGCTTCAATTCAGTTTCTGTGGCGTTTGTATAACAGGACTGCACAAAAGGAGGAATACTATTTCTATTGATTATTAACTTACACCTGTTGCTCAATGAGATTCACATTACAGACCTGAAAAGCATTGCACAACACAATTTATGCAATGAACATGCATTCCATTAGCATGAAATGTCATACAATACTGCGCCAAATGACCACCATAGTGGTTTCAGAGCACCTGGTTTCTCTGGGAAGTTGCATACTTTGTAGCTGCCATGGATGACTGGACCTTAGTCTATTGAGAGAAGAGGAGTGGGGATAAGAAAGCAGGAAGCGAAAGCAGGTAACATTTTCAGCAGATATCAGGAGAGGTGAG
Source organism: Ambystoma mexicanum (assembly GCF_040938575.1). Classification (NCBI taxonomy): domain Eukaryota; kingdom Metazoa; phylum Chordata; class Amphibia; order Caudata; family Ambystomatidae; genus Ambystoma; species Ambystoma mexicanum. The sequence goes on from NC_090922.1 coordinate 461,169,052, forward strand.
GTAGCCCGTAAAAAGATACATTTGTGATGGTGTGAGTGCATGTGGGTATCCTGGGGGCTATATGTCAGCATTTAAGGAAGGTGGTGTTTCTATGAGTTGTGTATATAACTGGTAGAATGATTGACAATTTGCTTCTAAAAACCAGTTGAGACCCAAAGTGTTGAATATGTGCAGAAACCACCCAGTAATAAGAGAAGGCCATGATCTGGATTGGGGTTATTCTTGTACCAGGTCAGATGACAGAGGGAAAGGTCCAGCTTGTCAGGCCTGGACACGTGGGAGATTTGCCCACGGTGGACAATATAACTGGTGAATTCGGCTGAAAAATGATCAAGGAAGAAGGGGGAGTTTTGCAAATGAGTATGGCAGCCTGACGCACATGACAGTTCAAATACCACACACTCACAAACAAATAGTTAGCTGTGCAATACAAGAAGACATTTGCTTTCAACTCCCTAAAAAAGGAAGACAACCGCTTCTGAGTGCACACGACCAACCATTTTGTCAAATCCTGGACTGCTTTGCTAGCTGGGGTAAAGTTGCTGAATGCAAACCTGTTTGGATTATGGGGCGTCAAAATGCTTCCTCTGTTACTGGGTATTCACATCCTATGCCTAGCTACCCACGAGATGTGCTCACTGTTATGGTTGCACGTTACGATAAATTGGCAAGATATGCTCAAATACTCACAGGCTGATACTGCCAACATATGGCCACCTACTCACATCAGTGCATGCCCCTCACACTGGCATATTCGTGGTCTCCTGGCACTTAGGGACCAGCAGAAGATTTGGTTTCTTTGGTTAGTAGAAGGTGGCAATGACATATTGAATGCTGCTGTGCAAAAGGCGACAGGCACTGTATGCTGGTAACCATCTAGGTGTCTGTGTATACTCCAAGGTGTTTACAATTGTGTACCTCGTCAGTGTGTGTAACGGCACATTGATCGTTATGGATGCGTGGAGTTGTCACTGGGTTAGTGTCTTTGCGTTAAGCATGGGTGTGTTTGCGTGGTGACACAGATCAGTTCATGCATGCCACGGAGGTCCATTCTGGTGCTTCTTTTTGTTGCATTTGGTGTAGTGTGTTGTTAGTTGTGAGTGTGATGGTAGTTAGGGTGGGGGAATGAGCATGTTTGAAGGGAATGATTTGCCAAGTGTTAACATCACAAGCCAACATGACTGCTTAATCTCCTAACCTAACTACTTATCTACTATTTGCCTAGTGCTTTTGGCTCCGCCAATGAAACATTACTTCCTCTTTTTCTCCCATCCTTAAATTTTCCCTTTCTTCAACATCCCTTTCCATTTTCCATTTGTTCCCTGTACTAAGGAGAATGGTTTCTGGGTTGTGTTAAACACTATGGGGCTCATTTTGTGGAAAAACAATCGCCCTGAGGCGATCATGTACCTTTGTGCAAATAAGACCCCTCTGGGAAATGTTCTTCATTTGCACTGCGGAGTGCAAATGAGAAGTGTAAAGACACGGCAGAAACAACTTTGCAATTCTCTATTTACAATCCTCCGTGAAAATAGAGTAAACGCTGCCTACATGCACTCACGGCAGGCAGCGTTTGCAATGATTTCCAGTGGAATCCGCCTGCTTTTTGCACAGACGATTCCCCTGGGAAATCACCCGTTTCACACCAACATGAACGTCTCACGCTGCTGTGAAACCAAGGTGTTTTTGAAGGCCGAGGGCAAACGGGAGGAGGAAATGTAACTCCCGTTTGGTCCCACACCCTCTGGCCTTAAAAAACAAAGAAACCCCCCTAAGAGCGTGAATGGAGACGTTAAGACGTCTGTCTTCAGAACTTCCATTTACGGTCCGGGGACTCGAAAATGAACCCCTATATTAGCAACCGTACATACATGGGTGTTTGAATGAATATTTTACTAAAATTAACAATTGCTGCTAATGTTGAGAAGAATTTAAGTACATTAAAACCAATAAGCATAGTCACATTCTTGAATGACTGAATTGACATTGCTGTCCTTCGAACTTGAGAATGAAGGTTTTCTTTCTTGCAGCAGCAAAATCTAGAAAGTGCCCTTACTGCAAACAATTCACATATGAATGAGATAACGAGAATGAAATCACGTTTAAATATATGGTTGCCACTGCATGTCTCTTATTTCGCTTAAGTATTGGATTAAAAACATCGTCTTACACTGGACCAATGTAATAATGTGTCTGGAGGGTTGAAGTGCAGTGTCTGTGGATGAGCCTCAGGTGTGGTGAGGGGGGTCTTACAAGTATTTCAGCACGAGCTCCTAATACTCCAGACTTTGCCCTGCTCATGACCTTGAAGCAGGTTCAGAGGTGCTTCCGCTCTTCTCTGTTAAGGGGCTAAGACATAAGCAAGCACCAGAAAAGCCAATAGTTTGTGCTTTTGTGTGGGCATATGATCCCCATTTACCAAGCTCTACCATAATGGTTCTACATGGGCATAAGAGGCACATTGTGCTAGTACATAGGCATATTATGGCAGTGAATTGCCAATGTCTACCTAATGCCTATACACGCACCTAAACTGTTGGGTTGGTCAATGGAGGCTTTAATTGAACTTCAGTGCAAGGGACAGATGCAATGACACACATGCTGCTCCCATGGTAAAGAACAGTCAATGGGTGGGTAAATCCCTCCTGGCATTTCAACTGTCTCTAATGTTCACTTTCCATGACAATAGTTATGGCCCTAACACTGTCTCTTAATAGCCAACATTAAACATGTCTATGTCACATGCAAGTCTGAATGCTGTCCTCATACTCGACATACTATTAAAAGGTGAGATTTGTTTTACTGTACCTCAGAGCTTCCAGTCTCTTCTATAGTAGTTCCTTTGTTGTTTGTTTGGTGTCACTCCTGTCACGTGTTTGTCTGCAGAATCGTTGTGTTGCTGACTGAGAGTGGGTGGGCAGTTGCACTTTGTGGAGCCATTGGTCGTTCTTATCCATTGCAGCTGGAGCCGTTGTTCATTTGATTTCCCACTGAGATACTACGGGATATCTGATGTTTCACGTGCCCATAAATGATCACGCGTTTCAGCGTGAATCTTATAATACTGAGAGGAAGTGTCCCATGGTGAGAAAAATACACCAAACGCACATATCCTGCAAAGAATAATAATTTAATAGAAGGAAAATAGAGTGACATATTGGCGAAAGAACGCATTTGACTTTGTGCAAAATATGTTTTGCACCTGTAAAGCAGTGGTCGAAGTGAGCGGGAACGTTCGGGAGGGTGTTCCACTACTTTTAATTTTTACAGTTAACATCTACACTACTTTTTGCAACCATTTTTACCATTCCAGAACTGTTCTTTGTGATGGTAACGCACACTTCTCCATTTTACCACTGGATATCAGTCAAACCTTAAGTGAAATCGGTTTCAACTCAATTGGCTGTCAACCAGCATGACGCCAACCCTTGAAAAATGTGCTGCAGGCCGCTCACTTCCTCCCTACTCTGTCAATCGCTGAATTCACAGTTCTACTACATTTTTGGTGCACGTCTACCACTGATGCAAAGAGATTTTAGCCAGTGGTGTATCGCACAGTTCTGTGTGGAAAAAGCAATCACAGTTCGAGAGCCAGCAGGTCAACTCAGTGTTCCTTCTTTGGTCTATAAACTACGTGCCACACATTGAGTAATGATAAACCCGTCATTAACTCTTATAAGTGTGAGGAGTGCATCATTAATGGCTGTATAAAAGCATCATAAATGTGAGAGACCAACGTGTTTGAATAGGATTTTCTCATACCATACATGTAAAGGGGGAGGGATACATTGAAAATGTAGGACTTATTATCTAAGAGTAGGTCACGTTGCCATTGTAGGCAGTGCAGTATGTGCTACCTGCAAAGCCAAGACATTCAAATAGAAATCCGTACCGCAATAGGATTTGGTGAACATATTGAGATCAGCAATATCAGCAGCCATTTTGCCTGAAGGCAGTTTAGCCGCAGTTTGGCTATTTCACACACGTATTCACATGTAGGTTTATTGCTACATTGTCAAGTCCTTCTCTTGCACTTCCACTCCTGGGAGCTTAGGAGTTACTCACCCTTGAAAAGAAAATACATTAAGATGCTATTAGAAAAGATCAGTGAAGAAATGGCAAAATTAGAACATTCACAATCGACAAAAAAGTCTGGAAATTGAAAAGAGACATCCAGAATTGTAAGGAGGAAACAACATACCCCTATCTTGTCCCCGGCTTCTATCATCAAGCCAATGCGAATCAAGGGAAGTATGGAGGAATGAATAACACCAGAACATTTAATAACAAAAAATGTGTGACATTCTCCAATTCGTCGAATCGTAGTGATTCAGATTCAAGTGCTGGTCCCGCTGTTAACAACAGATGTGGGTTTCCCAAAGGGGTCAATTTTTTCAGGGAAGGGGAAGACGAGGCAAGATGCGACAACCAGGCAATCTCGGAATGCGGACACGCCCCAATTGCAACCTCTGCCTCAAACCTGGTAATCCCTCTTTTCAATTTAAGCGACCACGTTCTGACATCAATTGAAATCGACCTGCTAAGCAAGGGTCTCACTTTTGTACCTGCGACTAAAGCAGACCGATTTCAAACTGGAGTCGAAATGCAGAATTTTTTCCACATTTTAAGACTGAAATACTTTTTCAGTGACTCACAACAAAAATTAACCCAAAATAAAAACACGTCGGGACTCAATCCACCTTCATACTTTACCCCTCTGTACTCGATGGTTTCACCTGAATCATTGCGTTTGAAAATACATTTCTACGAGAAGTGAATTATTTGTTCAACACTAAAAACCACGATAGGGATAACCTTTCTAAAGCAGAAAGAGAGGCGCTTAAAAATCTGGAAGCAAATACTGCTTTTTTAATTAAACCAGCAGACAAAGGAGGGGGCATTGTCCTGTGGGCACGGTCCCTTTATGAATCAGAGGTAAAAAAACAATTAGATGACAGGAAGTTCTATAAATGTCTCACCATCAATCGCACTCCAATGATTTTGGAAGAAATTCAAAGACTAATGACCCATGCTCTGAACGAAGGATGGATAGATGAGGACGAAATGTCCTTTTTACTAAAACAGAATCCTGTAATGTAATACTGAAAAAGTAATCCCATAGCTGAATGATACGTATAATATGTTGGCCAGAAGCGAATCGCATCATGTGACAAACATCGCAATCCGAGAAACCTGAATGCAACCATAGGGAGTCAATTTTGTGAAACGCCAGCCATTTTCTTTTTTGTAACGCTTTGCAAATGTATTCTATGCTTTAGATCCACACACGGTGCAAGGCCACGGCTTGAACTCTGAAATGCTAACACAGACAGGAATGCAGAACTGTGCAGAAATAAATTGTTTTCCCTCTCACTAAGTCCTTGAAGCCGTGCAGAAGCTGTGCCTAATCAGTAGTCCAGGTGCCAGTTTGTCTTGCAAGCACTGTTGTAAAAGGCAGTTAAACATGAATTATATTCTTCTAGCAGTGCTCCTTGCTGGGGGATGGTATTATCTTCTTCAGAACTGTCTGACCCTTAGCTCATGAGCCGTAGAAAACAGATAACGTAGTATGGAATGTTTCTCTTCTAAGAACAAGATATCCTTACCGAGCCAGAGCTCCATGTTCTTCATAACAGAAAACTGTCTCTGCAGCCTTTGCTAGAATAACTAAGGTTTACACTGAATGAAGACTTGTCATAACGTGTCATAATTTTCAATCACTGAACCCTAGCCTGCATGACATGTATGAGGACGGGTTGATTAGCTTTAACAAAGGATGATACATGATGTACATATATTGCTGCTTGAGCACTGTTTGCTCTCTCTCGCATCTCACAGTGTCTGTGAACACATGTCGTGAGGCGTTGAGACCCAGTCGGCTGACTGAGATACTCTGAATAAAACCAGACTTGTTTGGAAAACGAGTGAAAACAAAACAATTTCTGTATTTACGAAAAGGCGCCTTTATTTAGTGTTTGCATTATCTTATTTGTTGTAATATTTGTTTTGCAATGATTCTGTCCAATAGTATATTCTTTTTTGTGTTAGGTTCCTCGACATGTGTTTCCCTGTCTATATGTCTGACGGTTCTTCAGGAGGTTCCTTTATTTTGAAATTAAAGTGTTTGATTGTTATTTATTGTAGTTCATTTCTTGTATAAGGTTTCTATTATTTGTCACAATTCCACTTAAATATTGTGCGTTGTTAGGTTCCTGTTGTTTGTCACAGATCCACTCTTGTATAAGATTCTGTTATTTGTCACAGTTTCACTTGAATATTGTCCTTTTGTTAGGTTCTGTTATTTGTCACAGTTCCACTTTCCTTTGTTAGGTTCTGTTATTTGTCACAGTTCATTTATCACAGTTCCACTTGAATATTGTCCTTTGTTGGGTTCTGTTATTTAACTCAGTTCCACTTTCCTTTGTAAGGTTCTGTTATTTATCACAGTTCATTTGTTCTATAGGGTTCTGTTATAGATCCACTTAAGTATTGTGCGTTTTTAGATCCTGTTATTTATCACAGTTCCATTTTTGGTTTTATTTACGGTCACAATTTTGTTTGCGTTATTGGATTCGTTTTTGGAAAGGAAACCCACATACAGTTTTGTTATAGTTGTTGTTCTTAAGATAGCTCTTTCTTTTATTGTTACTAATGACTTTTAAATTTTACTCCCCAAATTGTAACTTCATATGCATTACTTTTTTTCAAAGATAGAAAGAGCGTGCAAATAACTCTGTACTTTGTTTAGCATTTTGACACAATAATATAACTCGGCTATATGTTCATCTTTGAACCATAATTATTATTACAAATTCTTGGATGTATCTAATTTGAAAAAATGTATAAAATACCTTTGTTTTTTCTTCTTCTATGCAACACGAAAAAATGGTACTTGACTCTCAATCGTGACCGCCTCAATCGTGACCGCCTAATTTAAGCCTTTGTTACCTAAATGTAAACAACGTAGCGTATTAGGTTCAATCTTACGGTCTTAAACCAAATCTTTATAATGCTTAAGTTCTGAGGTCATGTTAGCAATATTGGAAAAGAAAACCACATCCTGCAAAGATCCAATAAGAAATATAAACAAAAATTGTAAATTTAGTTTTTTTTAAAATAAGACCAAAAAAAGCCTATCATAAAACACATAGTAAAGCAACAATTAAGAAAATAGAAGTTAATACAGATATTATTTACCAATACACAGTAGTAAGCAAATAAAAAAATAAAAAAATAAAGAATATAAGAAATTGCGTCAGTTTAGCAACATAAAAATACAATCCCTATCCAAAATGGAGGACAGTTTCTTAACTTAAAGAAATAAAACAATGTCTGATGCTCAAACACAAAATCACGTGACCGGCCCTTCGTACTGCAACAAGGAACATCCAAACAGACCGGCGCATAGCGGGAACAACTACGATCACAGTAAAGTGACTTAGAAGGTAAAAAAAGTGTGTGAAATTGTGCTAAGTAAGCCATTCAAATTGAATTGCACGAGCAACCTCAGAACTTAAGCATTATAAAGAGTCGGCTTAAGACCGTAAGATTGATCTAATACGCTACGTTGTTTACGTTTAGGTAACAAAGGCTTAAATTAGGTGATCACGATTGAGAGTCAAGTACAATTTTTTTGTGTTGCATACAAGCAGAAAAACAAAGGTATTTTATACATTTTTTCGTATTGGATACATCCAAGAGTTCGTAGTAATAATTATGGTTCAAAGATGAACATACAGCCGAGTTATATTATTGTGTCAAAATGCTAAACAAAGTACAGAGTTATTTGCACGCTCTTTCCATCTTTTAAAAAAAAGTAATGCATATGAAGTTACAATTTGGGGACTAAAATTTAAAAGTCATTAGTAAGAATAAAAGAAAGAGCTATCTTAAGAACAACAACTGTAACAAAACTGTATGTGTGTTTCCTTACCAGAAATGAATCCAATAACGCAAACAAAACTGTGACCGTAAATAAAACCAAAAATGTAACTGTGATAAATAACAGGACCTAACAACGCACAATACTTAAATTGATCTATAACAGAACCCTATACAACAAATGAACTGTGATAAATAACAGAACCTAACAAAGGAAAGTGGGACTGAGATAAATAACAGACCCAACAAAGGACAATATTCAAGTGGAACTGTGATAAATGAACTGTGACAAATAACAGAACCTAACAAAGGAAAGTGGAACTGTGACAAATAACAGACCTAACAAAAGGACAATATTCAAGTGAAACTGTCACAAATAACAGAACCTTATACAAGAGTGGAACTGTGACAAACAACAGGAACCTAACAACGCACAATATTTAAGTGGAATTGTGACAAATAATAGAAACCTTATACAAGAAATTAACTACAATAAATAACAATCGAACACTTTAAGGTCAAAATAAAGGAACCTCCTGAAGAACCGTCAGACATATAGACGGGGAAACACATGTCGAGGAACCTATCACAAAAAAAGAATATACTATTGGACAGACTCATTGCAAAACAGATATTGCAACGAATAAGATAATGCAAACACTAAATAAAGGCGCCTTTTCGTAAATACAGAAATTGTTTTGTTTTCCCTAATTTCATACCCTGGTCAGCCTAACGGCATCTGTATTTCGATCTAGAGCAGCCAATTCAACTTAATACCATCTCCGAACACCACTGGGCGCAAGTAGCCGCTAAAAGGCTGACATAATATTTTTAGACTTGTTTGGAAAACAAACCTCGCGACTGACGTGTCATTGGGTATATGGTTATTGTGTCTTATTTCCATGTATGGTTTTTTAAGGCCTAGCAAATATGGCACCCAAACAGGGACGCTCCCATTAATGCTGCATCACGTACGTTGAAGTAGAAGGCAAAAATGAGTCGAGGACGAAGCCGTCGGCCTGAGATCGGAAGGTGTTCGGGGCACCCCTGCAGAAGTGATGAGAGACTCCTCTGCAGATCTGTACACAGCCGATCCCTGATCGACGAGCAGCACCCAGAGAGCATCAAGGCGAGGTTCCTGGAAACACAGCAAATTGAACCAGACATGCGGTCGCGATGATTCTGGTTGCGTCTGTATACCGGCAAATTGCGGCCTGAGTGACAAATTGGTTGATCAGGTGAGTCGTGCCCCGATTCTTAAACATCCTGATATTGGTTGAGAGTTGCACTTGCAAGTTCAAATGCCCAGGGTAGGTAAAGGGTAAGAGTTAACCATGCTTGGGAAATTGTCTTCCTGTTTAGTGAGATTTTTTTCACTGTGGTAGACAATCTTTGGAAACTGGCCAGGTTGCGCCACCCGAAGGGTCGCCAGCAAATGAGATGTACATAACGTATGGAATAGGGGCAATAGTGTTCACTGCAGTTTGGCAAAGGCAGACAAGACATGTACCAGACCTTCAGTGGCCTAATAATGGGAGCTTTGAATTATCGCGTATAGAACATTTAGAATCAGTATTGTTACGAAAAAAGGCCAGACCTGCAGTGTCAACGTTGTAAGAGACTGGAGAAAGGAAGCTAATCTCCATTTGAAAAGTAAGGAGAAACAAACATAGAGAAAGCACTAAAGCATACTCAGCAGCAGCAGACAAAAGCCATTAGGAACCTGTATAGGGCCTTCCAATTAGTCATACAGAAAATATACCCTTCACAAGATTTGCATACAACAGATGAACTGATAAATAAGATATTAAATGAGCGAAGAAGTGAACATCAAAGTACTGACCCAGTTGCACCTCCTCCTTATTTTTTTTATTTTTTTATATTTTTTTATTTCATTTAGTTTATAGCAAACTTTTTAAAAGATCAAATCCTTCAAAGTACAATCCAAACCAACCCAAATTAGGACGTCCTCACAGAACCGTCAAAATTAAAAAAATGCATCTCAAACCAGGGAATACAAGAATAGAGGAAGTAAGGTAAAACTCAACACGAAGAAACATCTGGAACATGATTCAGTCTTCCTGAGTCTTTTCACCCTATTGCCACCATTTTTACTTTGTTCAGTTTTCATTCTCTAATTCATTTTGTTCTTTTAGAGTTGTGTTCAGTTTGCATGAAAAGTTTATCAGAACGTAAGTTTCTTTTTCTCTTGGGTTGGCGAGTTTTGTCCACAGCTCTTCTCCAGATAGTGTTGGGTAGAGAGTTACCACTTGAGCCAGATGTACGGTTCTCAGTAATCTCAAGCTCACACAGTATAATGTTAGATGTTTTAAGGTTTCAGGGTGATTTCCGCAAAAACGGAAAACATGAAAGGTTCACCACTTCTTTTTTATGTCTTAAGTTTAGGCTTACTCTTGTGTCGAATAAGTTAAGCCGAATTTCATAAAGGTGTTTTGGAAGTTTGCATTTGGAGATTTTGTCAGGTATTGAGGGAGCTTGTTCTGATTTTTCCCTTCTATTGCTGCATCTTGCATTAATTTGTAGCAATTTCTTTCATCTACCTTTGCACTCCAATCTCGCTCCCATAATTTCTTTTTCACCTGATTTGGGTTAGTTTTCAGTGTCTCACGATCTGTTGATAGTTCTTTCAGGTGATTTTCACATTCATTCACCCATCTAACAAGTGTTAAGGTTGGGATTCCGCTTTCAAGGTCAGCCAATATCTCAAACTGCGGTGTCCGTTGGTCGATTATAGTCTTACGACATACTGAGAGCATATTCCATAGGACGCTTGCATTTATTGACACCAAATTCAGTTCATATCGTAAGCAGGCAGATGGTATACCTTTTTGTAATTGTAAGACACGTCTCCAATATTGATTTTCCAGTTGAGGCCATAAACTAGCCGGCACCCCTAGTGCGCTCTCTGCACCGTAGATTAGTGTTTCTGATTATAGTGGGTCAATGCTGCTAGCAAGGAAAATGTTCCATATTTTTTTATTATAATAGCACCTTGGCAGGCTAGCTGTTTACATTTATTTTTTACATTTTTGACCCCGGGGGCGTCATTTATGTTACTATTAAGCCACATACCAAGGTACTTGACTTTTGTTCCACAAGTCAGCGCTTCGTTGTTCAATCTCCATGTCGGGTCGTTATTTTTATTAGCTCTCTTGGCTCTTGTCAGATCGTGTAAGATTAAGACTTCAGATTTTGCTGGATTGATTCTTAATTTGTTTTTCTTCACATAATTCTCCAATGCTGCTAGCTTCCGTGTCAATCCAATGGGTGTTAAATCTAGTACAGCAATGTCATCTGCATAAAGCAGCCAATTAACTGCATTCCCGTTGATTTTGGGTGGATATGAGTTGACAGCTCCAAGTGAATCTTCAATATCAGATAAAAATAAGCGGAACAGGGTTGCTGCTAATGGGCATCCCTGTTTTACGCCATGATTGGTCGCTATTGACTTGCTGCGGGTGCCAAATTTATCCAATCTGATCTTGATTTCCATTTCTGTGTGGAAATCTTGGATTGGCTGTAGCAGTTGTTCTGGGCACTTCCATCTCTTAATTTTTCTCCATAGCAGTTCACGATCTATGGTGTCAAATGCATTGGAGAGTCGACAAAGGCTATCTAGATTTTTGCGTTCTGTCTAATGGCTTCCATTTTAAGTAGGTTTATGATTGTCAAATTTAGGCTGCCTCCTACTCCTTTAAAAAAACCAGCCTGGCGTGGATCGAATCGACCAGACTCTTGTATCCAGTTTAATAGATGTATGTTTAGCTGAGTGGCAAAAATGTTGCCCACAACATCAAGGAGTGCAATCGGTCGATAGTTCTTAGGTTCAGTTCTGTTGCCTTTTTTGTAAATAGGGACTACGATTGCACTCTTCAAAGACGTTGGGATCTTCCGGTTTCTCAAGATGGACTGAAACAAAACATGGCAAAATTTCACCCATAGGTCTGGTTGTTGTTTTAACTGGTAGTTGGTGAGCCCGTCTGGCCCAGGCGCTCTGGAAGAGCTAAGTCTCATGATGTTTCTTAGTATGTCGTCTTTTTCGATTTTAATTGCCCACTCACTCTCCAACACTGGTTGCTGATTAGCTTTCATGTTTGAGGTAATGAACAGTTTTGTGCAGTGTTCAACCCATGTTTTCTCAGATACCATGTTGTTTATAAGGGCACCTTGTAGAGATGTCATATCGTTCAGATAACTCCAAAATTCACTTATGTTTCTTTTGGCTAATGTTTTCATCATCAGTTCAGCATCTTGTTGCAGCATTATCGCTCTGTGACTTATTAACCAATTTTTATACCTTTGTTTGGCATGTTTTATCGTTGTTACACGATCTTCATTTGCATATTTTTTGCATTTTCTTATTACCTTATTTAATTCTATTTTCTTTTTTGATATCCTATCATCCCACGCATGTTTTGTTTTAAAGTCAGATTTGGTATTCTTTACATTTGTTTCAAGATATGCTTCCAGAAGGGTTGTGTATTCAATTCACTCCTCATCTTGCTTGTTCACAAAGGAGTTCAATAAGGATCTTATTTTTGGGCTATCCAGCCACAATCGGTTGCGGCCAGGTTCAACTACCAGTTGCCTTTCATCATTTGGGCTTCGTTTGTTATACAGTTGCATGTCAAACTGTATTTTCAGCATGTGATGATCACTGTGTCTCATCTCAATTACCTGTAACATTTCAACCTGACAGCTCACTCGTTCCATTTCAAACATATACAGGCCGATTCATGGAATAATTAGCGCGGCGCAAGTGGGCAAAAACATGCGAATCGCAGTGGAATAGCGAAAATCGCAGTGCAAGTGCGAAAATCGCACGAAAAGCAGCGCACATCGATTCATGGAAGGCCGTGCGCGAGAAAACCAGCGGATGTGCGAAAAAAATGTGCGCGGCGCTCGTTGGCGCACAGGCCATCTAACTGCGTGCGCCAGGTCACAGCGAAAATCGCACAGGCCACAGCGAAAATCGCACATAGCGCGGCGCACGCAACAAAAGTAGGCGTAACACGGGCGTAACACTCGGAATGGGGAACAACTTGCCAAAACGTGGGCGTCACGGGGGAAGTACAGGGCACAAGTGCGCGGAACGCCCACACGCTCGCCTACAACAGTATTCATGGAATAGAATGGGGCAAAAAAGCGCACGCTCAAACCAGCGCACAGGCACAAACACGACCGCCACAAGAAAGCAGGCGGTAGCGTCTCTGCGGCTGTAAGAAATGTGCGCCAAAAGGTGCGCCAACAAATAGCACCTATATACTGCCATGATGAATGTCCTATACTGTGGCCCTCCAGGACAAATGATGTGCAAAGGGGTACCCACAAACACGGACACCCGCTGACCAAAAATACGTGTTTGTGTATACCGGGGTGCGCGGGAAGTCTCACACGCGATTTGGCCGGGTACGTGGATTTCAGGGGTGCGCGGGAAGTTCCACACGCGATTACATCAGGGTACGTGTATTTCAGGGGTGCGCGGGAAGTTCCACACGCGATTTCAGCAGGGTACGTCTATTTCAGGGGTGCGCGGGAAGTTCCACACGCGATTTCATCAGGGTACGTGTATTTCAGGGGTGCGCGGGAAGTTCCACACGCGATTGGGCCAGTGCGAGCAAGTACGTGTATTTCAGGGGTGCGCGGGAATTTCCACACGCGATTTCAGCAGGGTACGTCTATTTCAGGGGTGCGCGGGAAGTTCCACACGCGATTGGCCCAGTGCGAGCAGGGTACGTGTATATCAGGGGTGCGCGGGAAGTTCCACATGCGACTTCAGCAGGGTACGTCTATTTCAGGGGTGCGCGGGAAGTTCCACACGCGATTTCATCCGGGTACGTGTATTTCATGGGTGCGCGGGAAAGTTCCACACGCGATTGGCCCAGTGCGAGCAGGGTACGTGTATTTCAGGGGTGCGCGGGAATTTCCACACGCGATTTCAGCAGGGTACGTCTATTTCAGGGGTGCACGGGAAGTTCCACACGCGATTGGGCCAGTGCGAGCAGGGTACGTGTATTTCAGGGGTGCGCGGGAAGTTCCACACGCGATTTCAGCAGGGTACGTCTATTTCAGGGGTGCGCGGGAAGTTCCACACACGATTTCATCAGGGTACGTGTATTTCAGGGGTGCGCGGGAAGTTCCACACGCGATTGGCCCAGTGCGAGCAGGGTACGTGTATTTCAGGGGTGCGCGGGAATTTCCATACGCGATTTCAGCAGGGTACGTCTATTTCAGGGGTGCGCGGGAAGTTCCACACGCGATTTGCCCAGTGCGAGCAGGGTACGTGTATTTCAGGGATGCGCGGGAATTTCCACACGCCATTTCAGCAGGGTATGTCTATTTCAGGGGTGCGCGGGAAGTTCCACACGCGATTGGGCCAGTGCGAGCAGGGTACGTGTATTTCAGGGGTGCGCGGGAAGTTCCACACGCGATTTCAGCAGGGTACGTCTATTTCAGGGGTGCGCGGGAAGTTCCACACGCGATTTCATCAGGGTACGTCTATTTCAGGGGTGCGCGGGAAGTTCCACACGTGATTGGCCCAGTGTGAGCAGGGTACGTGTATTTCAGGGGTGCGCGGGAATTTCCACACGCGATTTCAGCAGGGTACGTCTATTTCAGGGGTGCGCGGGAAGTTCCACACGCGATTGGCCCAGTGCGAGCAGGGTACGTGTATTTCAGGGGTGCGCAGGAAGTTCCACACGGGATTTCAGCAGGGTACGTCTATTTCAGGGGTGCGCGGGAAGTTCCACATGCGATTTCATCAGGGTACGTGTATTTCAGGGGTGCGCGGGAAGTTCCACACGCGATTGGGCCAGTGCGAGCAGGGTACGTGTATTTCAGGGGTGCGCGGGAAGTTCCACGCGCGATTTCAGCAGGGTATGTGTATTTCAGGGGTTCTGGGGAGTACCACACGTGAATTGGCCGTGTGGGTCCTCCCAGGTGTACGCTCCACAACCTCCACGGACCCTGCAGGCAGCCCACACCACGGGGGACTACCCTGCACCCCTGCTCATGTCCCGCAGGCAGCCCATCCACCATGGGCATGCCCCCCAGCCAACCCACATGTCACCTTGCACTACTGATCAACAATGCATGTCTCCCACCACCCCCACCCCCCAGCACTGTGGGGCACCTGCCAGCAGGCCCCCACTCATGTCCAACTCATGTCTCCCACCACCCCCACCCCCCAGCAGTGCAGGGGCAGCCTCCACCAGGCCCCCACTCATGTCTCCCACCACCCCACCCCCCAGCAGTGCAGGGGCACCCTCCACCAGGCCCCCACTCATGTCTCCCACCACCCCCACCCCCCTGCCACCATGGGCAGCCTCCACCAGGCCCCCACCCATGTCTCCCACCACCCCCACCCCCTTGCCACCATGGGCAGCCTCCACCAGGCCCCCACTCATGTCTCCCACCACCCCACCCCCCTGCCACCATGGGCAGCCTCCACCAGGCCCCCACTCATGTCTCCCACCACCCCCACCCCCCAGCAGTGCAGGGGCACCCTCCACCAGGCCCCCACTCATGTCTCCCACCACCCCACCCCCCTGCCACCATGGGCAGCCTCCACCAGGCCCCCACTCATGTCTCCCACCACCCCCAGCCCCCAGCAGTGCAGGGGCACCCTCCACCAGGCCCCCACTCATGTCTCCCACCACCCCCACCCCCTTGCCACCATGGGCAGCCTCCACCAGGCCCCCACTCATGTCTTTCACCACCGCACCCCCCTGCCACCATGGGCAGCCTCCACCAGGCCCCCACTCATGTCTCCCACCACCCCCACCCCCCAGCAGTGCAGGGGCAGCCTCCACCAGGCCCCCACTCATGTCTCCCACCGCCCCCACCCCCCAGCAGTGCAGGGGCACCCTCCACCAGGCCCCCACTCATGTCTCCCACCACCCCACCCCCCTGCCACCAATGGCAGCCTCCACCAGGCCCCCACTCATGTCTCCCACCACCCCACCCCCCTGCCACCATGGGCAGCCTCCACCAGGCCCCCACTCATGTCTCCCACCACCCCCACCCCCCTGCCACCATGGGCAGCCTCCACCAGGCCCCCACTCATGTCTCCCACCACCCCCACACCCCAGCCACCAGGGGCACCCTCCACCAGGCCCCCACTCATGTCTCCCACCACCCCCACCCCCCTGCCACCAGGGGCACCCTCCACCAGGCCCCCACTCATGTCTCCCACCACCCCCACCCCCCAGCAGTGCAGGGGCAGCCTCCACCAGGCCCCCACCATGTCTCCCACCACCCCACCCCCCAGCAGTGGAGGGGCACCCTCCACCAGGCCCCCACTCATGTCTCCCACCACCCCCACGCCCCTGCCACCATGGGCAGCCTCCACCAGGCCCCCACCCATGTCTCCCACCACCCCCACCCCCCTGCCACCATGGGCAGCCTCCACCAGGCCCCCACTCATGTCTCCCACCACCACACCCCCCTGCCACCATGGGCAGCCTCCACCAGGCCCCCACTCATGTCTCCCACCACCCCCACCCCCCAGCAGTGAAGGGGCACCCTCCACCAGGCCCCCACTCATGTCTCCCACCACCCCACCCCCCTGCCACCATGGGCAGCCTCCACCAGGCCCCCACTCATGTCTCCCACCACCCCACCCCCCTGCCACCATGGGCAGCCTCCACCAGGCCCCCACTCATGTCTCCCACCACCCCCACTCCCCAGCAGTGCAGGGGCAGCCTCCACCAGGCCCCCACTCATGTCTCCCACCACCCCCACACCCCAGCAGTGCAGGGGCACCCTCCACCAGGCCCCCGCTCATGTCTCCCACCACCCCACCCCCCTGCCACCATGGGCAGCCTCCACCAGGCCCCCACTCATGTCTCCCACCACCCCCACCCCCCAGCAGTGCAGGGGCAGCCTCCACCAGGCCCCCACTCATGTCTCCCACCACCCCACCCCCCAGCAGTGCAGGGGCACCCTCCACCAGGCCCCCACTCATGTCTCCCACCACCCCCACCCCCCTGCCACCATGGGCAGCCTCCACCAGGCCCCCACTCATGTCTCCCACCACCCCCACCCCCCTGCCACCATGGGCAGCCTCCACCAGGCCCCCACTCATGTCTCCCACCACCCCACCCCCCTGCCACCATGGGCAGCCTCCAGCAGGCCCCCACTCATGTCTCCCACCACCCCCACCCCCTGCCACCATGGGCAGCCTCCACCAGGCCCCCACTCATGTCTCCCACCACCCCACCCCCCTTCCACCATGGGCACCCTCCACCAGGCCCCCACTCATGTCTCCCACCACCCCCACCCCCCAGCAGTGCAGGGGCACCCTCCACCAGGTCCTCACAATCCCCAATCATGTGCGTAATGGTCAGCCTCCACAGCCAAAAAGCCCTACCAAGTAACCCATTCACCCACATGGAAATGGAAATTACATGTTACACCCCCAATGTTCATGAAGCTAATGAACCCATGTCCGTCACACACAATGGTTGCAATTGAATGGGAAAACACCCAACATGACATGCATGAAACCAATGAGATGATACCACACAGTGAAGTATGAAAACAAAGTTGTATTTGAAAAAAATAAAGAATGCTAAAGAAAGGAAACAAACTACAATGGGAATGAGAAAAAATAAGCTGCATGTCCGTATTTAAAAAAAATAACTGCAAATCAGAATCCAAAAAAATGTCGTCCAAAGTCAAATGTAAAAAAATCTCCATGCAATAAAGAACTATGTAAAAAAATAACAAGGGTCCATGAGCCCAACTGAACAAAGGAAACCTACTAAAAAACCTAACTAAAAATCAACTATATACAAAAAGTGGAGCAGTGTCCGTCGACTCCAAATCATAATAAGAAACAAAGGAAACCTAAAACTAAAGAACTATATACAAAGGCGGCGGGCAAGTCCAGCGGCTCACTCCGTGGTGTCCCGGGTCAGGGCATCATCGAACTCCTGTTTGATGTCCCGGAGGCGGTCCAGTTCCGTGGCCCCGAGGGTCCGGAGGGTCGATGCTGTGTCCTCCTCCAACCCCCTGCGGATTGCCTCGAGGCACTCGGCCCGCCTCAGGGCCCTCCGCATGGAGTTCTCCGCCCTGACCATTGTGAGCCGCGCCTCTTCTGCCCGCCGTCGCTCCGCACCTATGGCGTGGCCCAACCGCTGCCACACGGAAGACACTCTCTGTCCTGGGTCCTCCTGCCCTCCGGCCGATGCCTGCCCCTCCGATGTGGAAGGCCCCGAGCCTTCATGCCTCCCACAATGCTGCTGCTGCTGCTCTGCCTCTGCCCGTGCACTGCCTCCTGCTGCCTGCACATCCTCCGCCGGCTGGGGTGCAGTTGTTGATGTGGCCACCCCTGCTGGACCTCCGACTCCCCACTGTGGCAGGGATGCCTCCTCCACCAGCCTGGCCGCACAGTCAGAGGCAGCTCCACAGGGCACCCAGGTGACTGATGGGTGGGAAGATGGCACAGAGGACGACTGGCGCATAGGGGGTCCAGTTGAGGAGGGGGTCGGAGCAAGCCCCATCAGACGGAGGAATCCGGCCTGGGTGACCTGTCCCAGCAGGCTGACGTGGTCAACGAGCCATTCGAGATGACGTGCAGTCTCTCCATGAAAAGACTGCAGGTCACCTCGCATGGCCCGTTGACGCAACGCCACACCAGCCAGGACAGGCTCAACCCGGACCTGGATGGCCACGTCCGCAGGCAGAGGAAGGCCAGTTGATGTCAGCTCATCCCCTGCCTGAAAACGGGTCTGGACGTAGGCATCCCTGCTGGTGCAAGATGATGCAGGGACAGGATCGGGGACATGATTGCACACAGGCACCTCCGCGGCGGCCTGCGCTGCCTCTTGTCCCTGGTCCTGCACTGCACCACTAGCACCAGTGGGATCCCCACCTCCAGACCCCGTCTCTGGTGCTTGCACGGCCTCCTCCTCCACCAAACCCCCCACCAACCTGGATGACTCCGTGCCATCTTCCCCTGTTGGGCCCTGTGGGGTCCCAGCTGCCCCTTCTGCTGCCGAGGAGTCCAACTGCAACCTCCGCCTCTTGGACCTCCCCCCGGCAGCTGCGGCCTGGGACGCGGCACCGGACACCTCACTCCCCGACGAGATGACAACACGGGAGGGGAGCCGGGCCTTGCGTCTCTGGCTGGCGGTCGGATCCCCGCCGCTGTGCTCCACAGCACCTTCTCCGCCCTCTTCATCAGTTGACGCTGCAGACAGGGAGAAACAAAACACAGGCATCAGGGCACTGTACAATGGACACATACACACATGACAGTTGCACATGAGTGGCATTGGCAAACCTCAGACATGTCATCACAATCCCCAACACACATGTCATTGCAACTCGCACACATGAGCCATACCACAGCCATATCGCAACTGCCACCACCATCCCTACACATACAACAGCATCAGCAGCCAAAGGGGAGCCAGACATCACATGCAACACAGGAAGTGCACCACACATGTACACACACCACCACACTTGCATGCATGTCTACACCTCTGCAAAGTGTCGCACTGTTCAGACGGGCATCCATGTCACATCTGCCAATCAGGCTTCCACATACCGCTGTCACATGCATCCATGTTGCATCACTGTTGCACCCTTGTCAAATACACACACATGCACATGTACACAGTGCTCGTACATGCAGCCGAAAACAACATACATGCCTGACATGACAGACATGTCTACTTACATACACATTCATCCAAACATGTGTGCATGCACAACTGCATTTGCTATGCAAGCCTACACACACAAGCACCATCCATGTCTCACACATTACAGCCCTCGCATGTGTCAGCCCCACGGCCCTGTACACCCCCACCCATACTCGACCCCATACAAACAGATGTGCAACCTGCACAATACCGAATAATCACCACACGCACTGCTCACAATCAGGATGCATGTACACTCACCGCTCGACTCCAGACGGGTCTGCTTCTCTAGGACCTGGACGTGGAGCGCTGGGGATATGCGTTCCAGGACCCCCATCTGTTCTTCCGACAAGTGGCCCCGGCGCCCCTTGGCATCCGCTGCCTTCAAGAGGCGCCGGGCCTTGTTCAGGGTCCTGGACCTGAAGTCCTCCCAGCGCTTCCTGACATGTTGTAAGTCCCGGACTGCCACGCCCTCCGCGTTGATGGCAGTCACGATGTCAGTCCAGATCCGAGTCCGTCCTTCCTTGTCGCGCGGGAACTTCCGAAGAGGGCATCATACTGCCCCAGGACCTGCTCCACAAGGACACCAACTTCGGTGGCACTGAAGCTGGTGCCCCTCTGCCTCTCTGGCCGGGGGTTGTCAGTGGTCACAGATGGTGTTTGCCCTGACATGACAACCCCAGAGGCAGGAGTGGGTGGGCAACTGGGTCCTGGGGCTGGGCTGTGGAGCGATGGAATTCCAGTCGGGAGTCTTCGGTTCCAGCAGGGGTGGTCACAGCAACAGCACCCCTGGCTGATGTGCAGGCAGCAAATGGCAGTGCACGTGGGCAGCAGGCAGTCAGCCAGCAGCAGATGGCAGGTGGGAGCGTGCTCGGGGCTCTGGGGGGCAGTAGTTCGGCCTTCTGGGCAGGAGTGTGGTCTTCCGTGTGCTTACGCGTGGCCAGCTTGGTACGGAGTGATTTGGCACGTGAAAATCCTGCACGTCAGCGTGAAAATCGAGGAAAGGCCCTTAGCGCGTAAGCGCGTCAGCACGCATACGCGATTCTATTGGACCAACGGCCCTCAGCGCGTAAACGCGTCAGCACGCATACGCGATTCTATTGGACCAAAGGCCCTCAGCGCGTAAACGCGTCTGTGACGTGACCCGCACGGGTGTTTCCCACACAGCACGTGATGACAGAGCACACGTGGAAAGACTGCACGTCAGAGTGTCATCGCATGTAATTGGCAGCACGTCAGAGTGTCATCGCGTGTAATTGGACAAAAGTGCGCGTACACGCGATTGGCCTATGTACGTGTATATCAGGGGTGCGCGGACACTTACACACGCAAGTACGTCAGCGCACCTGTATCCCGGGGTGCGCGGGAATTTCCACACGCTATTGGACTGGGTACTGGATTTCAGGGGTGCGCGGGTCACACGCTCGCCTACAACACGCGCAACGCATAAATTTGCGCGCTAAAAAAATAACAAGCTCAGACCCAGGATGAACATACCGTTCCTAGCAGCAGTGGGCGTGGGCTACCAAAGGAGGAGGAGGAGGATAGTCAGGGCCAGAATATTCACACCCAGAACCAGCCTTTTCAGGATGCCTGATGACCAGGTGCATGGGAGGTACAGGTTTCCACCACACATTATACTGGACCTGGTGAGTGAGTGGGAGGATGACCTCACATCACCCACCCTGTGCTCCCAAGCACTCAGCCCCCTGGAGAAGGTCCTCAATGTACTGCACTTCTTAGCCACTGGATCATTTCAGCGGACAAGTGCCATTGTGGGTGGTGTATCACAGGCCACCCAGTCACGCTGCCTACACCAGGTCTTGAACATCATCACTGCACGGCCATCAGTCCGCAGGCACATATAACTGCCCAGAACACTTGCAGAAAGGCATGCTGCCGCCCTGGATTTTTACGGTGTGGCACGATTCCCCAAAGTGCTAGGTGCCATCGACTGCACCCATGTGGCTCTACGTCCCCCCAGGGCACCAGAGCACATCTATAGGAACCGCAAGCACTGGCATTCCATCAACGTGCAGGTAGTATGTAATGCCAAGGGAATCATCACCTCAGTATATGCCAACTATCCCGGGTCAACCCACGACAGCTTCATTTACCGAATGTCCACCCTAAGCCGGGACCTAGAAGCTGGGCGGCATGGCGATACATGGCTGCTTGGTGAGTATGAATGCCACTGCACATGCATGCATGTCAGATACTGAGCAAGGTCACAACCCCACCAATGATACCAATCACCACCTCCACAGGGGACAGTGCCTACCCTCTCAGCCCCCACATGATGACGCCAATTCGGAACCCCACCATGCCACCCGAGGTAAGATATAACACAGCCCACATTACAACCCGGGGCATAGTGGAGCGCACATTCGGAGTGCTAAAGTCACGCTTTCGCTCCCTTGACAGTTCTGGCGGCCAGCTGTTGTACGCTCCCCCAGTAGTGTGCAGGATCATAGTGGCAGCATGTGTCCTGCACAACGTTGCAACACGCCGGGGCCTGGCCGTGGACATGGTGGTGGCCCCACATCCCCAACCACATGCACAGCCGCTGCGCATGGGAGGGGAAAGGGCACGGGTGGGAGGCAGCCCGTACACAGCAAGTGGCTAATTACTTCACATAGAAATCACACCCCTGTGGAGTGCACACTGCCCTGGCACATTCCATCTGACAATCAATGATGACTCAACCTGACACTGATCCTGAATGTCTGGAGAATGAACCGTGAAAACCATATCAGCCTGAGATTGTTCACCTGGAAGTGTCACAATGTGTGCATCCCTACCCACACAGACACCACCAATGCAGTTTTGTGAAGTTACACATTCAAGCAGCTAAAATGAATACCCACTTGCAAAATGCAACAAGAGGACAGTGCCATGTCAGCCAACCCGACCCCAGCCCCGCCACACGACACACCGTGGCATGTCATGCTATTTGCAGGTAAACAAAGTAATCCCCACAACATGACACTAGTGTGACAATGTACAGTGTCCCTATTAGAAACTTGCAACACCTGAAATGCTCACAGTAATGCCGGACCAACAACAAACTTGAGCACGTACTACCATTAACATGTTATCAAAAATGTTAAATATTAGTAGTCTCACCACCTGGAAATGCCTGCACTCCCACCACTACCAACTGTGCAGTGTTGGCGCCATGTAGAGTTGTAGGTGCACTGCTGTCAACATGGACACCATCTCCAGACTAGAGGTCCTTGTGTAGACATGAGGAAGGGACCTGCAAATTCGGAGGTAGACACAGAAGATGAGTTACACATCAATGCAACATGCAGTGTACAACACAACAGCAATATGCACTAGGAATGTATACACAGTATTGACTACAGACTGCCCACACAGCTCATGGGAGTCCAACGTCACTGTGTAATTCACTGTCACTTGGGCTCACCCTTTGCAAGCCCATGGAAACGGGAAGCAGGAGGGGTGTGTGTGACTCAAACCCAAGCATCTGAACCAAATACATTACAAGCCTGCATGTGCCCAGCCACAATGCAGCGTATGCCCACAGGAACCACGGAAGCCAACATATCGTCCCAAAAAAAATGGGAATAAAAAAAATAAAAATAAAAATAAAAATAAAAAAAAAATAAAAAATGGCCATTGATGGGCCCGGGGGGGGTTGGGGAGGCCACCCAGGAGGTCCGAGGACAGGATGCACACCAGAACCCACCTGCGTGGATCCTGGGAAAATAAAACACCTCCATGGGCTCATGGCCCACACGGCTACCCTATTGTGGGAGTATCACTGCTGTCGCTATTATCACCCTGTGCAGCTGCATCCGGAGGTGGTTGCACTATGGGAGGCAGCCCACGCAAGGCCCTAGTCTGCTCCTCCATGGCTGCAAGCATGCGGGTGTGGTAGGTCTGGTTCTGGAGGATGAGTGTGCGGAGGTCCCCATGCAACAACTCACGGGATGCCCGGACCTCCGCCCTCGTTGCCTGCATCTCAGCTGAGAGCGTACGGGTGAGACGCTCCAGCTGCTGTTCTGTCCTTTGGTGTGTTGAAGCCTCAAGCTCAACAAGAGTCGTCCTGAGGTGAAGGAGCTCCTGCCTCAGGACTTCCCTGTGGCCCTGGGACTCAATGGAGATGGCCTCCTGCAGAGTCGCCAGTGCCGCCCGCCTGTCCCTGTTGGACCCCAACATGTCCTCCCTGTGTGACTGGCAGATGGAGTCGGTTGCCTGCTCTAGTCGCTCCATCAGCCTTTCAGGGGGGACAATGGAAGTGGCCACCCTATCCATGGCCTGAGCCATCATCTCGGATGATGCTGCCTGTTGGGTTGCCATACCGTAAATGGATTGCTCCCACGCGGTATTGCCAGGTGGCGTACGGCCACCACGTCGGCGGGCACCACCCCTGTCTGGGGCAAGGCGAACTGCGCCTTGCTGTGCCGGCACTGCCTGAGGCTGCAGGACTGCATTCCCCCTCTGATCTGCTGGCCCAGGAACAGGATCAGATGTCGCGGAGTGTGACCCTGCATCCGTAACCACCAAAGGCATAGCTGCCAACACTGACATCCCCATGGAGGGTTCTGACCCTGGTGCAGGTGGGTGGGACAGAACAGAATCCCTCCCTGGAACACTCACCTGCGACGGAACGTAGGTCTCATCCGAATCAACACCTGAGTACAGCTCGGGGGAGGTGCAGCCAGAGACACCTCTTGAGAGCATGACCTGCAGCACTTGTGGGTTCTCACCCACCACCACACCACGTTCCTCACTGGTGGTTGGTCGGCCCTCGGACCCCTCCTGGGTCTGCACCATCTCCACAACCCCAGCAGTATCAGGTGCATCTTCCCCTGCAAAGACATAAAAGCAAACACATGGAAACAGGCATTAGCACCATGGCACACAATGAGGGCTGAGAAGCAAGAGAACCAGTACTTGATTGACACATGTCCCACATGACTAAAACCCTCCCATGCATGCACCCTCACTGCGTATGAAGGGCAGGCAAATGGCACACACTGATGACACCAAGATGGAAGATGAACACATTTTCTGCATGCTGCCTGGCAGTGGCATCACACATTGGCCTGTGATTGCCAGGTGAAACACACATGCCATCACACAGATGGCATGTACCATTGCTATTGAGTGAAGATGGAGAGGAGGGCAGCACCTATTCATTCAGTCCAGTTCCCGCATGTAATAGCTTTTCTAATTCAAACAGGTCAGATTCTTCACCTGGAGCTGCCAGTCCGAAATGGTCCAATTGCACAGGGACATGTTTGAACAAATGATATCCAGGTAACAAAGTCACTCCACTTTACCATAGCCATGTCAGACATGTGACTAGAGGACTGAGACATGCCTAGTAAAAGTGGTGGAATGCAAACAATCTGACTAAATGAACAGTGAAAAACTAAGCAACAATGTTGTGGCAAGGTGACACTTCAAGGGCAACTGGCGTGCAGTTGGGCTAGATGTCTACTGTTGGCAGAAGGGATACTGCTATGGCCAAATGCAGCTGCGCAGGATGTATTGCATGAAGCACATGGCTGACCCATACGACTCAGGCGCACACACTCTCACCTGGCACACAAACAGAAGCCCTCACACACACCATGCACATGGATGACACACACATGCATGTGCACTCACCGGACAATGCCTCGTAATCAGCCAAATCTCCCACGCCTTGGATCTGTTCCTCCGTGACGTAGGTCCCAGCGACTGACTCATGTGGAGTGAGTTCCATGTCTACTACTGGAGACCCACCTCCAGTCACTAGAGTTGCGGCATGACTTGAGGCCAGCTTACTCTTTGCCCTGCGCTTTAGGTCATTCCAGCGCTTATAGCAATCATTGGCTGTGCGCCTCACGATTCCAAGGGCACTTACGATGTCCGCAACGGTCTGCCAGTGTGCCTGGCGTTGTGAAGGTGTGGTCTTGGATCCTGCAACAATGACCATCTCGTTGTCATGTGCGGACACATACTCGACAAGTGCATTCAGTTCGTCATCCGTGAAGCTGGGCTTCCTGGACGGGCCGGACTGTGTAGCTGTGTCTGGGGCATCAGCCTGTGCCGGACGAGCACTCTTCCTCTTCCGCTTGGAAGGTGGTGGTGATCCTGAGTGTCCTGAGCTGCTCTGGACACTAGGGGCAGGAGCCCTGGTGGACTCTGTATCAGGAGTGTGGGATTGCACACTCAGCATGGGAGTTGGTGCAGGCATTGGCTCTAGTGTGATGGTGTCAGGGGGGATGTCAGCAGCATGGACATGACCGACACTGTCTGGGCTGGGTGTGTGAGGGCTGGGGTGGATGGAGCCGCAGCTGCCCCTGCAGCCTCTCCGCCCTGCCTACTTGGTGCAGCAGATGACCTTGCTGCCGCAGATGCACGTGGCATGGTGACATCAACGTGCACCAGCGCACGTGTCATAGGCCTGCTGACCTGGAAGTCAGCCATGGAGTCAGCCAGGTCTGGTGCCACAATGGGCTGGTCCAACAAGGGCTGAGCATGGATGGTATCAGCCACATCAGCCTCAACGGGAGGGGGGGGGGATTATGGGTGCCCTTGACTGGTCCTCCACACATGGGGGGACAGGCTCACCCTGCAAGTAACGACCACGTCCCCTACCGGATCCACCACGGCCACCACTTGTGGCTCTTCCACCTTTGCCACCCTTACGGAATCCTCGCCTCCCAGCCATGGCACTGATGTTAATGTGCGTATGGGAGTGGCTGTAAAATATTGTCCTGGGCAATTGGGGGTCAAAGGGGTTGGGTACCAGATGGTAATTGTACCCTAGTGCTCTTGCAAGGCTGATTGTAACCCCTGGGGAAAGATGACGGGTCACGCTACGCACAGGAGCCCCAAAAAAGGGAGATGACGTGCACGCAACCCCTCCTAGACCACGTGTGCAGAAAGAAAAACCTGCACTACGCTGTGGCACCCAGTAACACAAGAATGAACGTATGCATGTCACACGCAGCCTAGAATGACCTCTGAAGGGGTAGGCTACACACGGGGCAAGCACAGATGTTCGATACGTGCGTGACTCACCGTCTGCCAGGTAAAAGAGCGTGAAAAAGGAGCGCGTTTGGTTGGCAACACCCCCGCCAAAAGAAGATTTGTACGCTGTCTGAGGGGACAGGACAACAGTAGAAGGGAACACTGTTTGAGGGAACAGGCCCAGGTAAACCAGTAAAAGAGAAAAAAGATAAAAAGCTGTCAGAGGTAACAGGGAATACGAACTTGAAACGCCGTGAAGTAAATCGCCTGTGAAACGACAAGAAGTACAGAATTCACCCACTCGCTCTCCACGGAAAGCACGTACAAGGAAATGGTGTTCTACGCGTACCTTTTATACAGGCCCACACGTCCAGCGTCACTTACGCGGCGTGTACGCGCTAGGGCCATTTCCACCAATTACACGCTTTGTCACTTATGCGTGTAGGGCCATTTCCAACAATTACACGCTTTGTCACTTCTGCGTGTAGGGCCATTTCCACCAATCACACGCGATGAGACTCTGACGTGCTGTCCAATTACACGCGATGACACTCGGATGTGCAGTCTTTCCACGTGTGATCTGTCATCACGTGCTGTGTGGGAAACACCCGTGCGGGTCACGTCACAGACGCGCTTACGCGCTGAGGGCCTTTGGTCCAATAGAATCACGTATGCGTGCTGACGCGCTTACGCGCTAAGGGCCTTTCCTCGATTTTCACGCTGACGTGCAGGATTTTCACGTGCCAAATCACTCCGTACCAAGCTGGCCACGCGTAAGCACACGGAAGACCACGCTCCTGCCCAGAAGGCCGAACTACTGCCCCCCAGAGCCCCGAGCACGCTCCCACCTGCCATCTGCTGCTTCCTGACTGCCTGCTTCCCACGTGCACTGCCATTTGCTGCCTGCACATCAGCCAGGGGTGCTGTTGCTGTGACCACCCCTGCTGGAACCTAAGACTCCCGACTGGAATTCCATCGCTCCACAGCCCAGCCCCAGGACCCAGTTGCCCACCCACTCCTGCCTCTGGGGTTGTCATGTCGGGGCAAACACCATCTGTGACCACTGACAACCCCCGGCCAGAGAGGCAGAGGGGCACCAGCTTCAGTGCCACCGAAGTTGGTGTCCTGGTGGAGCAAGTCCTGGGGCAGTATGATGCCCTCTTCGGAAGTTCCCGCGCCGACAAGGAAGGACGGACACGGATCTGGACTGACATCGTGACTGCCATCAACGCGGAGGGGGTGGCAGTCCGGGACTTACAACATGTCAGGAAGCGCTGGGAGGACTTCAGGTCCAGGACCCTGAACAAGGCCCGGCGCCTCTTGAAGGCAGCGGATGCCAAGGGGCGCCGGGGCCACTTGTCGGTCCACGTCCAGGTCCTAGAGAAGCAGACCCGTCTGGAGTCGAGCGGTGAGTGTACATGCATCCTGATTGTGAGCAGTGCGTGTGGTGATTATTCGGTATTGTGCAGGTTGCACATCTGTTTGTATGGGGTCGAGTATGGGTGGGGGTGTACAGGGCCGTGGGGCTGACACATGCGAGGGCTGTAATGTGTGAGACATGGATGGTGCTTGTGTGTGTAGGCTTGCATGGCAAATGCAGTTGTGCGTGCACACATGTTTGGATGAATGTGTATGTAAGTAGACATGTCCGTCATGTCAGGCATGTATGTTGTTTTCGGCTGCATGTACGAGCACTGTGTACATGTGCATGTGTGTGTATTTGACAAGGGTGCAACAGTGATGCAACATGGATGCATGTGATAGCGGTATGTGGAAGCCTGATTGGCAGATGTGACATGGATGCCCGTCTGAACAGTGCGACACTTGGCAGAGGTGTAGACATGCATGCAAGTGTGGTGGTGTGTGTACATGTGTGGTGCACTTCCTGTGTTGCATGTGATGTCTGGCTCCCCTTTGGCTGCTGATGCTGTTGTATGTGTATGGATGGTGGTGGCAGTTGCGATATGGCTGTGGTATGGCTCATGTGTGCGAGTTGCTATGACATGTGTGTTGGGGATTGTGATGACATGTCTGAGGTTTGCCAATGCCACTCATGTGCAACTGTCATGTGTGTATGTGTCCATTGTACAGTGCCCTGATGCCTGTGTTTTGTTTCTCCCTGTCTGCAGCGTCAACTGATGAAGAGGGCGGAGAAGGTGCTGTGGAGCACAGCGGCGGGGATCCGACCACCAGCCGGAGACGCAAGGCCCGGCTCCCCTCCCGTGTTGTCATCTCGTCGGGGAGTGAGGAGTCCGGTGCCGCCTCCCAGGCCGCAGCTGCCGGGGGGAGGTCCAGAGGCGGAGGTTGCAGTTGGACTCCTCGGCAGCAGAAGGGGCAGCTGGGACCCCACAGGGCCCAACAGTGGAAGATGGCAGGGAGTCATCCAGGTTGGTGGAGGGTTTGGTGGAGGAGGAGGCCGTGCAAGCACCAGAGACGGGGTCTGGAGGTGGGGATCCCACTGGTGCTAGTGGTGCAGTGCAGGACCAGGGACAGGAGGCAGCACAGGCCGCCGCGGAGGTGCCTGTGTGCATTCCTGTCCCCGATCCTATCCCTGCATCATCTTGCACCAGCAGGGATGCCTACGTCCAGACCCGTTTTCAGGCAGGGGATGAGCTGACGTCAACTGGCCTTCCTCTGCCTGCGGACGTGGCCATCCAGGTCCGGGTTGAGCCTGTCCTGGCTGGTGTGGCGTTGCGTCAACGGGCCATGCGAGGTGACCTGCAGTCTTTTCATGGAGAGACTGCACGTCATCTCGAATGGCTCGTTGACCACGTCAGCCTGCAGGGACAGGTCACCCAGGCCGGATTCCGCCCTCTGATGGGGCTTGCTCCGACCCCCTCCTCAACTGGACCCCCTACGCGCCAGTCGTCCTCTGTGCCATCTTCCCACCCATCAGTCACCTGGGTGCCCTGTGGAGCAGCCTCTGACGGTGCGGCCAGGCTGGTGGAGGAGGCATCCCTTTCACAGTCGGGAGTCGGAGGTCCAGCAGGGGTGGCCACATCAACAACTGCACCCCAGCCGGCGGAGGATGTGCAGGCAGCAGGAGGCAGTGCACGGGCAGAGGCAGAGCAGCAGCAGCAGCAACATGGTGGGTGACATGAAGGCTCGGGGCTTTCGACATCGGAGGGGCAGGCATCGGCCGGAGGGCAGGGGGACCCAGGACAGAGAGTGTCTTCTGTGTGGCAGCGGTTGGGCCACGCCATAGGTGCGGAGCGGCGGCGGGCGGAAGAGGCGCCGCTCACAATGGTCAGGGCGGAGAACTCCACGCGGAGGGCCCTGAGGCGGGCCGAGTGCCTCGAGGCAATCCGCAGGGGGTTGGAGGAGGACACGGCGTCGTCCCTGCGGACCCTCGGGGCCATGGAACTGGACCGCCTCCGGGACATCGAACAGCAGTTCGATGATGCCCTGGCCCGGGACACCACGGAGTGAGCCGCTGGACTTGCCCGCCGCCTTTGTATATAGTTCTTTAGTTTTAGGTTTCCTTTGTTTCTTATTATGATTTGGAGTCGACGGACACTGCTCCACTTTTTGTATATAGTTGATTTTTAGGTAGGTTTTTTAGTAGGTTTCCTTTGTTCAGTTGGGCTCATGGACCCTTGGTAGTTTTTTACGTAGTTCTTTGTTGCATGGAGATTTTTTTACATTTGACTTTGGACAACATTTTTTTGGATTCTGATTAGCATTTTTTGGTTTTTATACGGACAGCAAGCTTATTTTTTCTCATTCACATTGTAGCTTGTTTCCTTTCTTTAGCATTCTTTATTTTTTTCAATACAATTTTGTTTCCATACTTCACTGTGTGGTATCATCTCATTGGTTTCATGCATGTCATGTTGGGTGTTTTCCCATTCAATTGCAACCATTGTGTGTGACGGACATGGGTTCATTAGCTTCATGAACATTGGGGGTGTAACATGTAATTTCCATTTCCATGTGGGTGAATGGGTTACTTGGTAGGGCTTTTTGGCTGTGGAGGCTGACCATTACGCACATGATTGGGGATTGTGAGGACCTGGTGGAGGGTGCCCCTGCACTGCTGGGGGGTGGGGGTGGTGGGAGACATGGGTGGGGGCCTGGTGGAGGATGCCCCTGCACTGCTGGGGGGTGGGGGTGGAGGGAGACATGGGTGGGGGCCTGGTGGAGGATGCCCCTGCACTGCTGGGGGGTGGGGGTGGTGGGAGACATGAGTGGGGGCCTGGTGGAGGCTGCCCCTGCACTGCTGGGGGGTGGGGGTGGTGGGAGACATGAGTGGGGGCCTGGTGGAGGGTGCCCCTGCACTGCTGGGGGGTGGGGTGGTGGGAGACATGGTGGGGGCCTGGTGGAGGCTGCCCCTGCACTGCTGGGGGGTGGGGGTGGTGGGAGACATGGGTGCGGGCCTGGTGGAGGATGCCCCTGCACTGCTGGGGGGTGGGGGTGGTGGGAGACATGAGTGGGGGCCTGGTGGGGGCTGCCCATGGTGGCAGGGGGGTGGGGGTGGTGGGAGACATGAGTGGGGGCCTGGTGGAGGCTGCCCCTGCACTGCTGGGGGGTGGGGGTGGTGGGAGACATGAGTGGGGGCCTGGTGGAGGGTGGCCATGGTGGCTGGGGGGTGGGGGTGGTGGAAGACATGGGTGGGGGCCTGGTGGAGGCTGCCCCTGCACTCCTCGGGGGTGGGGGTGGTGGGAGACATGAGTGGGGGCCTGGTGGGGGCTGCCCATGGTGGCAGGGGGGTGGGGGTGGTGGGAGACATGAGTGGGGGCCTGGTGGAGGCTGCCCCTGCACTGCTGGGGGGTGGGAGACATGAGTGGGGGCCTGGTGGAGGCTGCCCCTGCACTGCTGGGGGGTGGGGGTGGTGGGAGACATGAGTGGGGGCCTGGTGGAGGCTGCCCCTGCACTGCTGGGGGGTGGGGGTGGTGGGAGACATGAGTGGGGGCCTGGTGGAGGCTGCCCATGGTGGCAGGGGGCTGGGGGTGGTGGGAGACATGAGTGGGGGCCTGGTGGAGGCTGCCCCTGCACTGCTGGGGGGTGGGGGTGGTGGGAGACATGGGTGGGGGCCTGGTGGAGGATGCCCCTGCACTGCTGGGGGGTGGGGGTGGTGGGAGACATGAGTGGGGGCCTGGTGGAGGCTGCCCCTGCACTGCTGGGAGGTGGGGGTGGTGGGAGACATGAGTGGGGGCCTGGTGGAGGCTGCCCCTGCACTGCTGGGGGGTGGGGGTGGTGGGAGACATGGGTGGGGGCCTGGTGGAGGATGCCCCTGCACTGCTGGGGGGTGGGGGTGGTGGGAGACATGAGTGGGGGCCTGGTGGAGGCTGCCCCTGCACTGCTGGGGGGTGGGGGTGGTGGGAGACGTGAGTGGGGGCCTGGTGGAGGGTGGCCATGGTGGCTGGGGGGTGGGGGTGGTGGAAGACATGGGTGGGGGCCTGGTGGAGGCTGCCCCTGCACTCCTCGGGGGTGGGGGTGCGGGGAGACATGAGTGGGGGCCTGGTGGAGGCTGCCCCTGCACTGCTGGGGGGTGGGGGTGGTGGGAGACATGAGTGGGGGCCTGGTGGAGGGTGGCCATGGTGGCAGGGGGGTGGGGGTGGTGGGAGACATGAGTGGGGGCCTGCTGGAGGCTGCCCCTGGTGGCTGGGGGGTTTGGGTGGTGGGAGACATGAGTGGGGGCCTGGTGGAGGCTGCCCCTGCACTGCTGGGGGGTGGGGGTGGTGGGAGACTTGAGTGGGGGCCTGGTGGAGGGTTGCCATGGTGGCTGGTGGGTGGGGGTGGTGGAAGACATGGGTGGGGGCCTGGTGGAGGCTGCCCCTGCACTCCTCAGGGGTGGGGGTGCAGGGAGACATGAGTGGGGGCCTGGTGGGGGCTGCCCATGGTGGCAGGGGGGTGGGGGTGGTGGGAGACATGAGTGGGGGCCTGGTGGAGGCTTCCCCTGGTGGCTGGGGGGTGGGGGTGGTGGGAGACATGGGTGGGGGCCTGGTGGAGGATGCCCCTGCACTGCTGGGGGGTGGGGGTGGTGGGAGACATGAGTGGGGGCCTGGTGGAGGCTGCCCCTGCACTGCTGGGGGGTGGGGGTGGTGGGAGACATGAGTGGGGGCCTGGTGGAGGCTGCCCCTGCACTGCTGGGGGGTGGGGGTGGTGGGAGACATGAGTGGGGGCCTGGTGGAGGGTGGCCATGGTGGCTGGGGGGTGGGGGTGGTGGAAGACATGGGTGGGGGCCTGGTGGAGGCTGCCCCTGCACTCCTCGGGGGTGGGGGTGCAGGGAGACATGAGTGGGGGCCTGGTGGAGGCTGCCCCTGCACTGCTGGAGAGTGGGGGTGGTGGGAGACATGAGTGGGGGCCTGGTGGAGGGTGGCCATGGTGGCAGGGGGGTGGGGGTGGTGTGAGACATGAGTGGGGGCCTGCTGGAGGCTGCCCCTGGTGGCTGGGGGGTGGGGGTGGTGGAAGACATGGGTGGGGGCCTGGTGGAGGCTGCCCCTGCACTCCTCGGGGGTGGGGGTGCAGGGAGACATGAGTGGGGGCCTGGTGGAGGCTGCCCCTGCACTGCTGGGGGGTGGGGGTGGTGGGAGACATGAGTGGGGGCCTGGTGGAGGGTGGCCATGGTGGCAGGGGGGTGGGGGTGGTGGGAGACATGAGTGGGGGCCTGCTGGAGGCTGCCCCTGGTGGCTGGGGGTGGGGGTGGTGGGAGACATGGTGGGGGCCTGGTGGAGGCTGCCCCTGCACTGCTGGGGGGTGGGGGTGGTGGAAGACATGAGTGGGGGCCTGGTGGAGGGTGGCCATGGTGGCTGGGGGGTGGGGGTGGTGGAAGACATGGGTGGGGGCCTGGTGGAGGCTGCCCCTGCACTCCTCGGGGGTGGGGGTGCAGGGAGACATGAGTGGGGGCCTGGTGGGGGCTGCCCATGGTGGCAGGGGGGTGGGGGTGGTGGGAGACATGAGTGGGGGCCTGGTGGAGGCTGCCCCTGGTGGCTGGGGGGTGGGGGTGGTGGGAGACATGGGTGGGGGCCTGGTGGAGGATGCCCCTGCACTGCTGGGGGGT
Organism: Ambystoma mexicanum; assembly: GCF_040938575.1. Taxonomy (NCBI): domain Eukaryota; kingdom Metazoa; phylum Chordata; class Amphibia; order Caudata; family Ambystomatidae; genus Ambystoma; species Ambystoma mexicanum. The sequence goes on from NC_090922.1 coordinate 461,202,604, forward strand.
GGGGGTGGTGGGAGACATGAGTGGGGGCCTGGTGGAGGGTGGCCATGGTGGCTGGGGGGTGGGGGTGGTGTAAGACATGGGTGGGGGCCTGGTGGAGGCTGCCCCTGCACTCCTCGGGGGTGGGGGTGCAGGGAGACATGAGTGGGGGCCTGGTGGAGGCTGCCCATGGTGGCAGGGGGGTGGGGGTGGTGGGAGACATGAGTGGGGGCCTGGTGGAGGCTGCCCCTGGTGGCAGGGGGGTGGGGGTGGTGGGAGACATGAGTGGGGGCCTGGTGGAGGATGCCCCTGCACTGCTGGGGGGTGGGGGTGGTGGGAGACATGAGTGGGGGCCTGGTGGAGGCTGCCCCTGGTGGCTGGGGGGTGGGGGTGGTGAGAGACATGGGTGGGGGCCTGCTGGCAGGTGCCCCACAGTGCTGGGGGGGTGGGGGTGGTGGGAGACATGCATTGTTGATCAGTAGTGCAAGGTGACATGTGGGTTGGCTGGGGGGCATGCCCATGGTGGATGGGCTGCCTGCGGGACATGAGCAGGGGTGCAGGGTAGTCCCCCGTGGTGTGGGCTGCCTGCAGGGGCCGTGGAGGTTGTGGAGCGTACACCTGGGAGGACCCACACGGCCAATTCACGTGTAGTACTCCCCAGAACCCCTGAAATACACATTCCCTGCTGAAATCGCGTGTGCAACTTCCCACGCACCCCTGAAATACACGTACCCTGCTCGCACTGGCCCATTCGCGTGTGTAACTTCCCGCGCACCCCTGAAATACACGTACCCTGATGGAATCGCGTGTGGAACTTCCCGCGCACCCATGTAATACACGTACCCTGCTCGCACTGGCCCATTCGCGTGTGGAACTTCCCGCGCACCCCTGAAATGCACGTACCCTGCAGAAATCACGTGTGGAACTTCCCGCGCACCCCTGAAATACACGTACCCTGCTGTAATCGCGTGTGGAACTTCCCGCGCACCCCTGAAATACACGTACCCTGCTCGCACTGGCCCATTCGCGTGTGTAACTTCCCGCGCACCCCTGAAATACACGTACCCTGATGGAATCGCGTGTGGAACTTCCCGCGCACCCATGTAATACACGTACCCTGCTCGCACTGGCCCATTCGCGTGTGGAACTTCCCGCGCACCCCTGAAATGCACGTACCCTGCAGTAATCGCGTGTGGAACATCCCGCGCACCCCTGAAATACACGTACCCTGCTGAAATCGCGTGTGGAACTTCCCGCGCACCCCTGAAATACACGTACCCTGCTTGCACGGGGCCAGTCGCGTGTGGAACTTCCCGCGCACCCCTGCAATACACGTTCCCCGCTTGGCGTTTGCTCTTTGCCAGCCCGGTGAACTGGTCCAGGGTTAGCGCAGCCCTTTGCGATGATTTAGCGATTTTGATGGCTTTTCCTTGCGCGAGGGCGTTCTTGGGGGCGTTACTGGCGCTGCTGCAGGGTCGCTGCGATTCTCTGCACCACGGCTGGTTTGGAAGCCTAAAATCCATGAATACGCTGTGCTTGGAAATCGGTTTTAGCGCACGTGCCTGGCGCAGTCAATCGCACGCGGACACTCTGCGCCAGCCGCTTGCGACACTTTTCTGCGAAAATTCTATGAATTACCCTGATAGTCAATAGTTGACTTTTGTTGATTTCTCTGCCAGGTAGAGTGTGCTGGAATGTCTCCCAGGATGTTTCCATTCAGCATTTTTCGATTCCACACTTCCATTTCATTGAGCCAAATTTCTGCGACGCTAAATCCGCTTCTCGTCTGATTTCCTTGCCCGATGGTGGTCTTTTTTATCTGTTGGCAGTTTATGTTTAAATCACCGCAAATCAATATCTTCACATCTTCCATATAGCTATGGATGTCAGCAATTGTTTGCGATATTTGCTTGATGAATTTTTCTTGTCCCATAGCCTCATGCTGCCAATATATATTTAACAACACAAGGATTTTTCCTATTTTTTTTTAGTTCGCTTGGCAGTGAGATCAAAGCCATTTGTAAGTATGGTGACACATTTATTTCATGGAGAATGCGAGCTCCACTCTCCCATTTTACAAGTATTAAGAGACCTGCCATTGGCCGTCCTTTCGTTCCCTTAATTGCGGGTTAATGGCAATCTCAAATTCTGTGGCAATTGGATTATACATCAGCCATGTTTCCTGAAGGCATAGTATGTCTATTCCTTCTAAGTCAGTTATTGAGTCTCCAAATAAATGTTTGTGGCCTCTTGTGTTCCATGAGGCGATGTAGAATTATTTTGCTTTTTGACACTTTTGGCATTAACTTTCATTCATGCCATTTAGTGTTTTTGCTATCCAGCTCCAATTTTGGTAATTGTTCGTGTCATCCTTGCTGATATGATTGGACCGAGCTGTTTTTAAGATTGTAATACTTATCTTTTCATTATCGATGGTCCGTCTCATGTTGTCTTGGCTGCCATTTGATCTTTCTGGCTTTGGATCTAATGTATTTTTTACTGATGATGTACCCTCATCTTTGGCTTTCGGCAGTTTGTGTGTAATGAGGGATTCACTTCGCATAGGTGTTTCCTGCTGTTTTTTCTCGCTGAATTCAATTATATCAAATCCCAGCAAGTTTAGAAAGGGACCAGTATTTAGTATCGAGTCTCGAACAAATTTGAAAGGAATGTGGAGAATTATACAATCATTTATCTGTTCATCCCCAAATTCTATGGTTTTAATGTTGTTTGATGTCACTGTTCTCAGCTGAGGTATGGAGCATGAGGAGATTCTTTCTGTTTAGTATTAATCCATCTTTCTCTTTTGCAATTCTCTCTAGTCATAGCAAATAATTAGTGGCTGTTTTCAGATTTGAATTCTGTTGCCGTTCTCCTTTGTTGGCTGTTCAATAGACCATCTTTTTGCTCTTTCGGATAGGTAAGTCAAATGTTATCTTACCAGATGGGGCTACACTTTTAATTATTGTTTGTCAATCCTGGTCCTTTTGTTTTTTAAAAACTTTCTGCCTTATGTTTGCATTCGAGTTTTGCGTTTTAGCAATACTTAGCTGCTTCGATCTGTGCTCTTCTTTAATCTAAGGTAAGGAACTTAGTTGAGATCTCATCCGCAAGCTTTGCTGGTGTAATGTTTTGGTCTTGAATTTCTAATAGGACAACTCTACTGCCTCTTTCTTCAGGCTTTTCAAGCGATGATGGACTCTGATTCTTGTTTCTAGGAGAATTTGATGGCTCCTTCTCGTCATATGTTTCAAGATCACAGATCTCACTTTCGTCATCTTCTTCCTCTTCACCTATCTCGTATGTGGATAAGTCCAACAAATCAGGAGATGAGGATTCTTTTGGTGCCTCTGTTAAATTTGTGTTTGTGCAGGTCATCATTTTTTTTGCACATTTGTTGATTGTCAGAGCTATGTCATTGAATGCTTTGATGTTTCGCAAAAATTACCATACGTTGGATCTTTGAAACATTTTTCGTTTTTTTCTCGGAAACTACTTTAAATAATACATTTTGCGCTTTAACTTTTTCTTTTTGATTGAAGATGGAGAATAATCTAGGTTCCATGAAAGTTTAGTCAACTGGGACGCTGCTGGGGACCTTTGCTTTAGCTGTCATTTGCAAGATTTTCTTGCATGGTTCAGTATTCTCAGGATGACCTGTGATTCCTTCGGCGTTGGCTGAGGTAGAAGGTATATTTCCATCTTCATCATCTTGTTCTTGGCAGATGTAAGCACTTCCATTCAGGGTAGGCTCAGGGGTTTGCTTAGTCTTCTTCTTCTTTGTAGCATCTAACGTATTATCTCCCTTCGCTACAGTTTGTAAAGAATTAATGCTAGGATCTTCTGGATTGACCAGATCTGCCTGTTCCAACCTGTCTGCTTTTTTAGTAATATTTTTCTTTTTATCCTTACATTTTCTCAGATGATTTTCAGTTATTGTCTCAGTACATGTTTCATCGTCAATTCCGTCTCCTTGGCCACTCAAGTTTATTGTCAGCTTATTGTAGTGTAGAGATCCACTTTCTTTTCATGCAGCATTGTTTATGATCCCTTCAGTCTGGCATGGCGCATTTTTGCCAACATCCTGAGTGCCGTCTGATTTTGCTGATGTTATAAGTGAATTGTTACGCATTTTTAGTAAGGAGATCGCTTCTCTTGCAACTTCAGCTAATAACCATTTGTCAGCTGAATTATTTTGGGTTTGTTCTAGCATGACTCTCACATTTAATTCACTCTTGTTACTTTCAATTATCAGTGCTTGTTTAGTTATAGCCATTTCTTGTTTCATTGATACCATTTTTTTGTTCAACACGCCAATAAAGTTGTCTGATCTTTAATGTTTTAATTCAATTGTTCGTATAGTTTTGTAAATGGTGACATGGCTATGGTTAGCGCTGCCATTATTAGAGGGTTCATATCTTTTGTGAGCTGATCGGAGACATTTCTTGCTAGATTTCCAAAAGAGTTTTCGTTTTTACGTTTCGCTCGATGGTTCGCTGTACTTTTCTTCAGCATGTTTGTTACATATTTCTCAGATATTTGGTCTGTTGATGCACTACTGGATGAGGAAGATGAGTCTGAATCGTCTGTGACATTTAGGAATACTCCAGTCGAAATTTTTTCTGGATGTCTTTTTTGTGAATGAGTGATATGTTTCTCTATACTAGATTCAGCTCTCTTTCTCTTAGCGTACGGCGGTATGGAAACTGACTTCTGCTGGCGTCAACTAAGTTTCTCCACCATTGGCATTTGAACATCTTTTTTAGCACCTAAGCATACAGCGTGACTTTCGCTGATGTGTTGTTTTCTTTCCTTTTTAACTGGACTCTCGGTCCAAGTGTTTTGTTGTTGATCAATTCTAGCATTGATCGCAATTAGGTAGTTTAAGACTTTGTCGACCACAGCAATCAAGCTATGTCTGTCTGCATCAATAAGGCCGTTATCAGGTTTTTCGTGCATGGTTAGGGGTATGGTCCTGTTTACGTGAAACTCTTCAGTTATTCCATCGCCAGCAGATGACTTCCTTGAGCCCTGCTTACCATGTACTTTGGAACTAAGAGCTGGTCTTTCCTTAAGTAGATCGCTAGGTCAGCTTCCATTTGCCTTTGTTAAGGGGTGATTTTGTGTTAAGACACTGCTGCCACATATATAGTCATATGAGGGGGAAGGCTGATTTTCTGAATCCCTTAATTTGTCCTTTTACAACTCACATAGATATTGGCCCTCATTAGGACCCTGGTGTTAAGGGGTTAATGGCGCTGTAAAAGGCTGCAGCGCCGTTAACCCCTTAACGCCTTACTATGAGGTCCCTTTGCGGCTCCCGACCTGAACGGCTGGTCTTGACCAGCCATTAAAGTAGGGACCCGCAAAGAGACCTTGATGGCAATTACGGTACCGCAATTTGCGGTACTGTAATTGCCGCCTTCCCCATTCCCATTGAACCCTATGGGTCAAAAATGGGAATGGGGAAGGGCCATGGAGAAAGGGGGAATTACCACCCCGCCAACCTTGGAATGGGGTGATAAATCCCCCTTTCTCCATGGCACCATGGTTTAGCGCCGGAGTCCTAATGAGGGCCATTGAGTGGTACACAAGGCTAGTAATTTTAAAGGCAAAACTGTGAACTGAACAGCATTCTTGTTTGTGGCTGGCATAATTGCATTGGACTTTGGATTTTCACTTGAGCCGCATATTCTGAGCACGGATAAGTGGTCCATTGGCAATTCAGCTGTGCATATTTTATCGAAGCCTTCGGAGCCCGGACTAATTTCCATTCAATTGTGTGAGTTATCCATTGCTAAAAACACAGGACTGCTGGTGGTGCATTCTAAAAATGTATCATTCGTTATGGAAGTAGCAGATGTTTGAGTCATTCTATGGGGAGCGATATCAGTAATAGAAGAAAACACACTGCAACTTACCCCAGCTCCGCTACACGTCACGCCACATGCTGCACCAGGTCTAGCAGCAAGGAAGCGGCGTTGTCGCCGGGTAAGGGGATGAATGTTGCACGATTCACTATTACAATCTGGGCAGTCTAAAGCATGTTTGGCAACATGGGCAGTGCAGATTGGAGTCTCGCACAGGTCACGGGTGTGGGGGCCAGCTTCATGGGCAAGGCTTCCCTGCCTTGCTGTTGTTCAGCTTGACATAATCGTGTCTTGGGGCTGTGTCGCATCCACAAGCGCACCCCAAGCAACACAATCAACACTCCTGTGCACTCCGCGTCGCTGCCGGCAGAGGCAGGGTTTTTAATGTGGAAAGCGACTTCCTTTGCACAACAAGGTAGATGGCCACAAAACATTCGGTCTGTGGATGGATCCGAGTAGAGCAGCTTGATTCTCCCCAACACAATCAACATTCCTGCGCACCTCCTCCTTATGTACCTCCTATTCCCGTGATTTCATCCACACCTGCAGTAAGCATTCCCTCTCCCTCTGTGCCATTGACATCATTTCCTCCACCTCCTTCACAGCATGAGTTATATACTTTAGCTGGCAGTTCTGCAGCAATGGGGCCTGAAAGAGGAAGTATTAGACAGACTTCTAGTACGATTAGCAAGGGATGGAAAGACAAACTGAAAGAGTGGGCCGAAACATATATTGATGATGACAATGAAGCGGCTGTGCAAAGTTCCATATCTGATCATAGAGGCCTTGGTGAACAACAGGTATTGTTAGAATGTATGGGGGATGATCTTGTTAAAATATGGAGTGATTTGACTAATACAGTGGATGACACACACATGCATGTGCACTCACCGGACAATGCCTCGTAATCAGCCAAATCTCCCACGCCTTGGATCTGTTCCTCCGTGACGTAGGTCCCAGCGACTGACTCATGTGGAGTGAGTTCCATGTCTACTACTGGAGACCCACCTCCAGTCACTAGAGTTGCGGCATGACTTGAGGCCAGCTTACTCTTTGCCCTGCGCTTTAGGTCATTCCAGCGCTTATAGCAATCATTGGCTGTGCGCCTCACGATTCCAAGGGCACTTACGATGTCCGCAACGGTCTGCCAGTGTGCCTGGCGTTGTGAAGGTGTGGTCTTGGATCCTGCAACAATGACCATCTCGTTGTCATGTGCGGACACATACTCGACAAGTGCATTCAGTTCGTCATCCGTGAAGCTGGGCTTCCTGGACGGGCCGGACTGTGTAGCTGTGTCTGGGGCATCAGCCTGTGCCGGACGAGCACTCTTCCTCTTCCGCTTGGAAGGTGGTGGTGATCCTGAGTGTCCTGAGCTGCTCTGGACACTAGGGGCAGGAGCCCTGGTGGACTCTGTATCAGGAGTGTGGGATTGCACACTCAGCATGGGAGTTGGTGCAGGCATTGGCTCTAGTGTGATGGTGTCAGGGGGGATGTCAGCAGCATGGACATGACCGACACTGTCTGGGCTGGGTGTGTGAGGGCTGGGGTGGATGGAGCCGCAGCTGCCCCTGCAGCCTCTCCGCCCTGCCTACTTGGTGCAGCAGATGACCTTGCTGCCGCAGATGCACGTGGCATGGTGACATCAACGTGCACCAGCGCACGTGTCATAGGCCTGCTGACCTGGAAGTCAGCCATGGAGTCAGCCAGGTCTGGTGCCACAATGGGCTGGTCCAACAAGGGCTGAGCATGGATGGTATCAGCCACATCAGCCTCAACGGGAGGGGGGGGGGATTATGGGTGCCCTTGACTGGTCCTCCACACATGGGGGGACAGGCTCACCCTGCAAGTAACGACCACGTCCCCTACCGGATCCACCACGGCCACCACTTGTGGCTCTTCCACCTTTGCCACCCTTACGGAATCCTCGCCTCCCAGCCATGGCACTGATGTTAATGTGCGTATGGGAGTGGCTGTAAAATATTGTCCTGGGCAATTGGGGGTCAAAGGGGTTGGGTACCAGATGGTAATTGTACCCTAGTGCTCTTGCAAGGCTGATTGTAACCCCTGGGGAAAGATGACGGGTCACGCTACGCACAGGAGCCCCAAAAAAGGGAGATGACGTGCACGCAACCCCTCCTAGACCACGTGTGCAGAAAGAAAAACCTGCACTACGCTGTGGCACCCAGTAACACAAGAATGAACGTATGCATGTCACACGCAGCCTAGAATGACCTCTGAAGGGGTAGGCTACACACGGGGCAAGCACAGATGTTCGATACGTGCGTGACTCACCGTCTGCCAGGTAAAAGAGCGTGAAAAAGGAGCGCGTTTGGTTGGCAACACCCCCGCCAAAAGAAGATTTGTACGCTGTCTGAGGGGACAGGACAACAGTAGAAGGGAACACTGTTTGAGGGAACAGGCCCAGGTAAACCAGTAAAAGAGAAAAAAGATAAAAAGCTGTCAGAGGTAACAGGGAATACGAACTTGAAACGCCGTGAAGTAAATCGCCTGTGAAACGACAAGAAGTACAGAATTCACCCACTCGCTCTCCACGGAAAGCACGTACAAGGAAATGGTGTTCTACGCGTACCTTTTATACAGGCCCACACGTCCAGCGTCACTTACGCGGCGTGTACGCGCTAGGGCCATTTCCACCAATTACACGCTTTGTCACTTATGCGTGTAGGGCCATTTCCAACAATTACACGCTTTGTCACTTCTGCGTGTAGGGCCATTTCCACCAATCACACGCGATGAGACTCTGACGTGCTGTCCAATTACACGCGATGACACTCGGATGTGCAGTCTTTCCACGTGTGATCTGTCATCACGTGCTGTGTGGGAAACACCCGTGCGGGTCACGTCACAGACGCGCTTACGCGCTGAGGGCCTTTGGTCCAATAGAATCACGTATGCGTGCTGACGCGCTTACGCGCTAAGGGCCTTTCCTCGATTTTCACGCTGACGTGCAGGATTTTCACGTGCCAAATCACTCCGTACCAAGCTGGCCACGCGTAAGCACACGGAAGACCACGCTCCTGCCCAGAAGGCCGAACTACTGCCCCCCAGAGCCCCGAGCACGCTCCCACCTGCCATCTGCTGCTTCCTGACTGCCTGCTTCCCACGTGCACTGCCATTTGCTGCCTGCACATCAGCCAGGGGTGCTGTTGCTGTGACCACCCCTGCTGGAACCTAAGACTCCCGACTGGAATTCCATCGCTCCACAGCCCAGCCCCAGGACCCAGTTGCCCACCCACTCCTGCCTCTGGGGTTGTCATGTCGGGGCAAACACCATCTGTGACCACTGACAACCCCCGGCCAGAGAGGCAGAGGGGCACCAGCTTCAGTGCCACCGAAGTTGGTGTCCTGGTGGAGCAAGTCCTGGGGCAGTATGATGCCCTCTTCGGAAGTTCCCGCGCCGACAAGGAAGGACGGACACGGATCTGGACTGACATCGTGACTGCCATCAACGCGGAGGGGGTGGCAGTCCGGGACTTACAACATGTCAGGAAGCGCTGGGAGGACTTCAGGTCCAGGACCCTGAACAAGGCCCGGCGCCTCTTGAAGGCAGCGGATGCCAAGGGGCGCCGGGGCCACTTGTCGGTCCACGTCCAGGTCCTAGAGAAGCAGACCCGTCTGGAGTCGAGCGGTGAGTGTACATGCATCCTGATTGTGAGCAGTGCGTGTGGTGATTATTCGGTATTGTGCAGGTTGCACATCTGTTTGTATGGGGTCGAGTATGGGTGGGGGTGTACAGGGCCGTGGGGCTGACACATGCGAGGGCTGTAATGTGTGAGACATGGATGGTGCTTGTGTGTGCAGGCTTGCATGGCAAATGCAGTTGTGCGTGCACACATGTTTGGATGAATGTGTATGTAAGTAGACATGTCCGTCATGTCAGGCATGTATGTTGTTTTCGGCTGCATGTACGAGCACTGTGTACATGTGCATGTGTGTGTATTTGACAAGGGTGCAACAGTGATGCAACATGGATGCATGTGATAGCGGTATGTGGAAGCCTGATTGGCAGATGTGACATGGATGCCCGTCTGAACAGTGCGACACTTGGCAGAGGTGTAGACATGCATGCAAGTGTGGTGGTGTGTGTACATGTGTGGTGCACTTCCTGTGTTGCATGTGATGTCTGGCTCCCCTTTGGCTGCTGATGCTGTTGTATGTGTATGGATGGTGGTGGCAGTTGCGATATGGCTGTGGTATGGCTCATGTGTGCGAGTTGCTATGACATGTGTGTTGGGGATTGTGATGACATGTCTGAGGTTTGCCAATGCCACTCATGTGCAACTGTCATGTGTGTATGTGTCCATTGTACAGTGCCCTGATGCCTGTGTTTTGTTTCTCCCTGTCTGCAGCGTCAACTGATGAAGAGGGCGGAGAAGGTGCTGTGGAGCACAGCGGCGGGGATCCGACCACCAGCCGGAGACGCAAGGCCCGGCTCCCCTCCCGTGTTGTCATCTCGTCGGGGAGTGAGGAGTCCGGTGCCGCCTCCCAGGCCGCAGCTGCCGGGGGGAGGTCCAGAGGCGGAGGTTGCAGTTGGACTCCTCGGCAGCAGAAGGGGCAGCTGGGACCCCACAGGGCCCAACAGTGGAAGATGGCAGGGAGTCATCCAGGTTGGTGGGGGGTTTGGTGGAGGAGGAGGCCGTGCAAGCACCAGAGACGGGGTCTGGAGGTGGGGATCCCACTGGTGCTAGTGGTGCAGTGCAGGACCAGGGACAGGAGGCAGCACAGGCCGCCGCGGAGGTGCCTGTGTGCATTCCTGTCCCCGATCCTATCCCTGCATCATCTTGCACCAGCAGGGATGCCTACGTCCAGACCCGTTTTCAGGCAGGGGATGAGCTGACGTCAACTGGCCTTCCTCTGCCTGCGGACGTGGCCATCCAGGTCCGGGTTGAGCCTGTCCTGGCTGGTGTGGCGTTGCGTCAACGGGCCATGCGAGGTGACCTGCAGTCTTTTCATGGAGAGACTGCACGTCATCTCGAATGGCTCGTTGACCACGTCAGCCTGCAGGGACAGGTCACCCAGGCCGGATTCCGCCCTCTGATGGGGCTTGCTCCGACCCCCTCCTCAACTGGACCCCCTACGCGCCAGTCGTCCTCTGTGCCATCTTCCCACCCATCAGTCACCTGGGTGCCCTGTGGAGCAGCCTCTGACGGTGCGGCCAGGCTGGTGGAGGAGGCATCCCTTTCACAGTCGGGAGTCGGAGGTCCAGCAGGGGTGGCCACATCAACAACTGCACCCCAGCCGGCGGAGGATGTGCAGGCAGCAGGAGGCAGTGCACGGGCAGAGGCAGAGCAGCAGCAGCAGCAACATGGTGGGTGACATGAAGGCTCGGGGCTTTCGACATCGGAGGGGCAGGCATCGGCCGGAGGGCAGGGGGACCCAGGACAGAGAGTGTCTTCTGTGTGGCAGCGGTTGGGCCACGCCATAGGTGCGGAGCGGCGGCGGGCGGAAGAGGCGCCGCTCACAATGGTCAGGGCGGAGAACTCCACGCGGAGGGCCCTGAGGCGGGCCGAGTGCCTCGAGGCAATCCGCAGGGGGTTGGAGGAGGACACGGCGTCGTCCCTGCGGACCCTCGGGGCCATGGAACTGGACCGCCTCCGGGACATCGAACAGCAGTTCGATGATGCCCTGGCCCGGGACACCACGGAGTGAGCCGCTGGACTTGCCCGCCGCCTTTGTATATAGTTCTTTAGTTTTAGGTTTCCTTTGTTTCTTATTATGATTTGGAGTCGACGGACACTGCTCCACTTTTTGTATATAGTTGATTTTTAGGTAGGTTTTTTAGTAGGTTTCCTTTGTTCAGTTGGGCTCATGGACCCTTGGTAGTTTTTTACGTAGTTCTTTGTTGCATGGAGATTTTTTTACATTTGACTTTGGACAACATTTTTTTGGATTCTGATTAGCATTTTTTGGTTTTTATACGGACAGCAAGCTTATTTTTTCTCATTCACATTGTAGCTTGTTTCCTTTCTTTAGCATTCTTTATTTTTTTCAATACAATTTTGTTTCCATACTTCACTGTGTGGTATCATCTCATTGGTTTCATGCATGTCATGTTGGGTGTTTTCCCATTCAATTGCAACCATTGTGTGTGACGGACATGGGTTCATTAGCTTCATGAACATTGGGGGTGTAACATGTAATTTCCATTTCCATGTGGGTGAATGGGTTACTTGGTAGGGCTTTTTGGCTGTGGAGGCTGACCATTACGCACATGATTGGGGATTGTGAGGACCTGGTGGAGGGTGCCCCTGCACTGCTGGGGGGTGGGGGTGGTGGGAGACATGGGTGGGGGCCTGGTGGAGGATGCCCCTGCACTGCTGGGGGGTGGGGGTGGAGGGAGACATGGGTGGGGGCCTGGTGGAGGATGCCCCTGCACTGCTGGGGGGTGGGGGTGGTGGGAGACATGAGTGGGGGCCTGGTGGAGGCTGCCCCTGCACTGCTGGGGGGTGGGGGTGGTGGGAGACATGAGTGGGGGCCTGGTGGAGGGTGCCCCTGCACTGCTGGGGGGTGGGGTGGTGGGAGACATGGTGGGGGCCTGGTGGAGGCTGCCCCTGCACTGCTGGGGGGTGGGGGTGGTGGGAGACATGGGTGCGGGCCTGGTGGAGGATGCCCCTGCACTGCTGGGGGGTGGGGGTGGTGGGAGACATGAGTGGGGGCCTGGTGGGGGCTGCCCATGGTGGCAGGGGGGTGGGGGTGGTGGGAGACATGAGTGGGGGCCTGGTGGAGGCTGCCCCTGCACTGCTGGGGGGTGGGGGTGGTGGGAGACATGAGTGGGGGCCTGGTGGAGGGTGGCCATGGTGGCTGGGGGGTGGGGGTGGTGGAAGACATGGGTGGGGGCCTGGTGGAGGCTGCCCCTGCACTCCTCGGGGGTGGGGGTGGTGGGAGACATGAGTGGGGGCCTGGTGGGGGCTGCCCATGGTGGCAGGGGGGTGGGGGTGGTGGGAGACATGAGTGGGGGCCTGGTGGAGGCTGCCCCTGCACTGCTGGGGGGTGGGAGACATGAGTGGGGGCCTGGTGGAGGCTGCCCCTGCACTGCTGGGGGGTGGGGGTGGTGGGAGACATGAGTGGGGGCCTGGTGGAGGCTGCCCCTGCACTGCTGGGGGGTGGGGGTGGTGGGAGACATGAGTGGGGGCCTGGTGGAGGCTGCCCATGGTGGCAGGGGGCTGGGGGTGGTGGGAGACATGAGTGGGGGCCTGGTGGAGGCTGCCCCTGCACTGCTGGGGGGTGGGGGTGGTGGGAGACATGGGTGGGGGCCTGGTGGAGGATGCCCCTGCACTGCTGGGGGGTGGGGGTGGTGGGAGACATGAGTGGGGGCCTGGTGGAGGCTGCCCCTGCACTGCTGGGAGGTGGGGGTGGTGGGAGACATGAGTGGGGGCCTGGTGGAGGCTGCCCCTGCACTGCTGGGGGGTGGGGGTGGTGGGAGACATGGGTGGGGGCCTGGTGGAGGATGCCCCTGCACTGCTGGGGGGTGGGGGTGGTGGGAGACATGAGTGGGGGCCTGGTGGAGGCTGCCCCTGCACTGCTGGGGGGTGGGGGTGGTGGGAGACGTGAGTGGGGGCCTGGTGGAGGGTGGCCATGGTGGCTGGGGGGTGGGGGTGGTGGAAGACATGGGTGGGGGCCTGGTGGAGGCTGCCCCTGCACTCCTCGGGGGTGGGGGTGCGGGGAGACATGAGTGGGGGCCTGGTGGAGGCTGCCCCTGCACTGCTGGGGGGTGGGGGTGGTGGGAGACATGAGTGGGGGCCTGGTGGAGGGTGGCCATGGTGGCAGGGGGGTGGGGGTGGTGGGAGACATGAGTGGGGGCCTGCTGGAGGCTGCCCCTGGTGGCTGGGGGGTTTGGGTGGTGGGAGACATGAGTGGGGGCCTGGTGGAGGCTGCCCCTGCACTGCTGGGGGGTGGGGGTGGTGGGAGACTTGAGTGGGGGCCTGGTGGAGGGTTGCCATGGTGGCTGGTGGGTGGGGGTGGTGGAAGACATGGGTGGGGGCCTGGTGGAGGCTGCCCCTGCACTCCTCAGGGGTGGGGGTGCAGGGAGACATGAGTGGGGGCCTGGTGGGGGCTGCCCATGGTGGCAGGGGGGTGGGGGTGGTGGGAGACATGAGTGGGGGCCTGGTGGAGGCTTCCCCTGGTGGCTGGGGGGTGGGGGTGGTGGGAGACATGGGTGGGGGCCTGGTGGAGGATGCCCCTGCACTGCTGGGGGGTGGGGGTGGTGGGAGACATGAGTGGGGGCCTGGTGGAGGCTGCCCCTGCACTGCTGGGGGGTGGGGGTGGTGGGAGACATGAGTGGGGGCCTGGTGGAGGCTGCCCCTGCACTGCTGGGGGGTGGGGGTGGTGGGAGACATGAGTGGGGGCCTGGTGGAGGGTGGCCATGGTGGCTGGGGGGTGGGGGTGGTGGAAGACATGGGTGGGGGCCTGGTGGAGGCTGCCCCTGCACTCCTCGGGGGTGGGGGTGCAGGGAGACATGAGTGGGGGCCTGGTGGAGGCTGCCCCTGCACTGCTGGAGAGTGGGGGTGGTGGGAGACATGAGTGGGGGCCTGGTGGAGGGTGGCCATGGTGGCAGGGGGGTGGGGGTGGTGTGAGACATGAGTGGGGGCCTGCTGGAGGCTGCCCCTGGTGGCTGGGGGGTGGGGGTGGTGGAAGACATGGGTGGGGGCCTGGTGGAGGCTGCCCCTGCACTCCTCGGGGGTGGGGGTGCAGGGAGACATGAGTGGGGGCCTGGTGGAGGCTGCCCCTGCACTGCTGGGGGGTGGGGGTGGTGGGAGACATGAGTGGGGGCCTGGTGGAGGGTGGCCATGGTGGCAGGGGGGTGGGGGTGGTGGGAGACATGAGTGGGGGCCTGCTGGAGGCTGCCCCTGGTGGCTGGGGGTGGGGGTGGTGGGAGACATGGTGGGGGCCTGGTGGAGGCTGCCCCTGCACTGCTGGGGGGTGGGGGTGGTGGAAGACATGAGTGGGGGCCTGGTGGAGGGTGGCCATGGTGGCTGGGGGGTGGGGGTGGTGGAAGACATGGGTGGGGGCCTGGTGGAGGCTGCCCCTGCACTCCTCGGGGGTGGGGGTGCAGGGAGACATGAGTGGGGGCCTGGTGGGGGCTGCCCATGGTGGCAGGGGGGTGGGGGTGGTGGGAGACATGAGTGGGGGCCTGGTGGAGGCTGCCCCTGGTGGCTGGGGGGTGGGGGTGGTGGGAGACATGGGTGGGGGCCTGGTGGAGGATGCCCCTGCACTGCTGGGGGGTGGGGGTGGTGGGAGACATGAGTGGGGGCCTGGTGGAGGGTGGCCATGGTGGCTGGGGGGTGGGGGTGGTGTAAGACATGGGTGGGGGCCTGGTGGAGGCTGCCCCTGCACTCCTCGGGGGTGGGGGTGCAGGGAGACATGAGTGGGGGCCTGGTGGAGGCTGCCCATGGTGGCAGGGGGGTGGGGGTGGTGGGAGACATGAGTGGGGGCCTGGTGGAGGCTGCCCCTGGTGGCAGGGGGGTGGGGGTGGTGGGAGACATGAGTGGGGGCCTGGTGGAGGATGCCCCTGCACTGCTGGGGGGTGGGGGTGGTGGGAGACATGAGTGGGGGCCTGGTGGAGGCTGCCCCTGGTGGCTGGGGGGTGGGGGTGGTGAGAGACATGGGTGGGGGCCTGCTGGCAGGTGCCCCACAGTGCTGGGGGGGTGGGGGTGGTGGGAGACATGCATTGTTGATCAGTAGTGCAAGGTGACATGTGGGTTGGCTGGGGGGCATGCCCATGGTGGATGGGCTGCCTGCGGGACATGAGCAGGGGTGCAGGGTAGTCCCCCGTGGTGTGGGCTGCCTGCAGGGGCCGTGGAGGTTGTGGAGCGTACACCTGGGAGGACCCACACGGCCAATTCACGTGTAGTACTCCCCAGAACCCCTGAAATACACATTCCCTGCTGAAATCGCGTGTGCAACTTCCCACGCACCCCTGAAATACACGTACCCTGCTCGCACTGGCCCATTCGCGTGTGTAACTTCCCGCGCACCCCTGAAATACACGTACCCTGATGGAATCGCGTGTGGAACTTCCCGCGCACCCATGTAATACACGTACCCTGCTCGCACTGGCCCATTCGCGTGTGGAACTTCCCGCGCACCCCTGAAATGCACGTACCCTGCAGAAATCACGTGTGGAACTTCCCGCGCACCCCTGAAATACACGTACCCTGCTGTAATCGCGTGTGGAACTTCCCGCGCACCCCTGAAATACACGTACCCTGCTCGCACTGGCCCATTCGCGTGTGTAACTTCCCGCGCACCCCTGAAATACACGTACCCTGATGGAATCGCGTGTGGAACTTCCCGCGCACCCATGTAATACACGTACCCTGCTCGCACTGGCCCATTCGCGTGTGGAACTTCCCGCGCACCCCTGAAATGCACGTACCCTGCAGTAATCGCGTGTGGAACATCCCGCGCACCCCTGAAATACACGTACCCTGCTGAAATCGCGTGTGGAACTTCCCGCGCACCCCTGAAATACACGTACCCTGCTTGCACGGGGCCAGTCGCGTGTGGAACTTCCCGCGCACCCCTGCAATACACGTTCCCCGCTTGGCGTTTGCTCTTTGCCAGCCCGGTGAACTGGTCCAGGGTTAGCGCAGCCCTTTGCGATGATTTAGCGATTTTGATGGCTTTTCCTTGCGCGAGGGCGTTCTTGGGGGCGTTACTGGCGCTGCTGCAGGGTCGCTGCGATTCTCTGCACCACGGCTGGTTTGGAAGCCTAAAATCCATGAATACGCTGTGCTTGGAAATCGGTTTTAGCGCACGTGCCTGGCGCAGTCAATCGCACGCGGACACTCTGCGCCAGCCGCTTGCGACACTTTTCTGCGAAAATTCTATGAATTACCCTGATAGTCAATAGTTGACTTTTGTTGATTTCTCTGCCAGGTAGAGTGTGCTGGAATGTCTCCCAGGATGTTTCCATTCAGCATTTTTCGATTCCACACTTCCATTTCATTGAGCCAAATTTCTGCGACGCTAAATCCGCTTCTCGTCTGATTTCCTTGCCCGATGGTGGTCTTTTTTATCTGTTGGCAGTTTATGTTTAAATCACCGCAAATCAATATCTTCACATCTTCCATATAGCTATGGATGTCAGCAATTGTTTGCGATATTTGCTTGATGAATTTTTCTTGTCCCATAGCCTCATGCTGCCAATATATATTTAACAACACAAGGATTTTTCCTATTTTTTTTTAGTTCGCTTGGCAGTGAGATCAAAGCCATTTGTAAGTATGGTGACACATTTATTTCATGGAGAATGCGAGCTCCACTCTCCCATTTTACAAGTATTAAGAGACCTGCCATTGGCCGTCCTTTCGTTCCCTTAATTGCGGGTTAATGGCAATCTCAAATTCTGTGGCAATTGGATTATACATCAGCCATGTTTCCTGAAGGCATAGTATGTCTATTCCTTCTAAGTCAGTTATTGAGTCTCCAAATAAATGTTTGTGGCCTCTTGTGTTCCATGAGGCGATGTAGAATTATTTTGCTTTTTGACACTTTTGGCATTAACTTTCATTCATGCCATTTAGTGTTTTTGCTATCCAGCTCCAATTTTGGTAATTGTTCGTGTCATCCTTGCTGATATGATTGGACCGAGCTGTTTTTAAGATTGTAATACTTATCTTTTCATTATCGATGGTCCGTCTCATGTTGTCTTGGCTGCCATTTGATCTTTCTGGCTTTGGATCTAATGTATTTTTTACTGATGATGTACCCTCATCTTTGGCTTTCGGCAGTTTGTGTGTAATGAGGGATTCACTTCGCATAGGTGTTTCCTGCTGTTTTTTCTCGCTGAATTCAATTATATCAAATCCCAGCAAGTTTAGAAAGGGACCAGTATTTAGTATCGAGTCTCGAACAAATTTGAAAGGAATGTGGAGAATTATACAATCATTTATCTGTTCATCCCCAAATTCTATGGTTTTAATGTTGTTTGATGTCACTGTTCTCAGCTGAGGTATGGAGCATGAGGAGATTCTTTCTGTTTAGTATTAATCCATCTTTCTCTTTTGCAATTCTCTCTAGTCATAGCAAATAATTAGTGGCTGTTTTCAGATTTGAATTCTGTTGCCGTTCTCCTTTGTTGGCTGTTCAATAGACCATCTTTTTGCTCTTTCGGATAGGTAAGTCAAATGTTATCTTACCAGATGGGGCTACACTTTTAATTATTGTTTGTCAATCCTGGTCCTTTTGTTTTTTAAAAACTTTCTGCCTTATGTTTGCATTCGAGTTTTGCGTTTTAGCAATACTTAGCTGCTTCGATCTGTGCTCTTCTTTAATCTAAGGTAAGGAACTTAGTTGAGATCTCATCCGCAAGCTTTGCTGGTGTAATGTTTTGGTCTTGAATTTCTAATAGGACAACTCTACTGCCTCTTTCTTCAGGCTTTTCAAGCGATGATGGACTCTGATTCTTGTTTCTAGGAGAATTTGATGGCTCCTTCTCGTCATATGTTTCAAGATCACAGATCTCACTTTCGTCATCTTCTTCCTCTTCACCTATCTCGTATGTGGATAAGTCCAACAAATCAGGAGATGAGGATTCTTTTGGTGCCTCTGTTAAATTTGTGTTTGTGCAGGTCATCATTTTTTTTGCACATTTGTTGATTGTCAGAGCTATGTCATTGAATGCTTTGATGTTTCGCAAAAATTACCATACGTTGGATCTTTGAAACATTTTTCGTTTTTTTCTCGGAAACTACTTTAAATAATACATTTTGCGCTTTAACTTTTTCTTTTTGATTGAAGATGGAGAATAATCTAGGTTCCATGAAAGTTTAGTCAACTGGGACGCTGCTGGGGACCTTTGCTTTAGCTGTCATTTGCAAGATTTTCTTGCATGGTTCAGTATTCTCAGGATGACCTGTGATTCCTTCGGCGTTGGCTGAGGTAGAAGGTATATTTCCATCTTCATCATCTTGTTCTTGGCAGATGTAAGCACTTCCATTCAGGGTAGGCTCAGGGGTTTGCTTAGTCTTCTTCTTCTTTGTAGCATCTAACGTATTATCTCCCTTCGCTACAGTTTGTAAAGAATTAATGCTAGGATCTTCTGGATTGACCAGATCTGCCTGTTCCAACCTGTCTGCTTTTTTAGTAATATTTTTCTTTTTATCCTTACATTTTCTCAGATGATTTTCAGTTATTGTCTCAGTACATGTTTCATCGTCAATTCCGTCTCCTTGGCCACTCAAGTTTATTGTCAGCTTATTGTAGTGTAGAGATCCACTTTCTTTTCATGCAGCATTGTTTATGATCCCTTCAGTCTGGCATGGCGCATTTTTGCCAACATCCTGAGTGCCGTCTGATTTTGCTGATGTTATAAGTGAATTGTTACGCATTTTTAGTAAGGAGATCGCTTCTCTTGCAACTTCAGCTAATAACCATTTGTCAGCTGAATTATTTTGGGTTTGTTCTAGCATGACTCTCACATTTAATTCACTCTTGTTACTTTCAATTATCAGTGCTTGTTTAGTTATAGCCATTTCTTGTTTCATTGATACCATTTTTTTGTTCAACACGCCAATAAAGTTGTCTGATCTTTAATGTTTTAATTCAATTGTTCGTATAGTTTTGTAAATGGTGACATGGCTATGGTTAGCGCTGCCATTATTAGAGGGTTCATATCTTTTGTGAGCTGATCGGAGACATTTCTTGCTAGATTTCCAAAAGAGTTTTCGTTTTTACGTTTCGCTCGATGGTTCGCTGTACTTTTCTTCAGCATGTTTGTTACATATTTCTCAGATATTTGGTCTGTTGATGCACTACTGGATGAGGAAGATGAGTCTGAATCGTCTGTGACATTTAGGAATACTCCAGTCGAAATTTTTTCTGGATGTCTTTTTTGTGAATGAGTGATATGTTTCTCTATACTAGATTCAGCTCTCTTTCTCTTAGCGTACGGCGGTATGGAAACTGACTTCTGCTGGCGTCAACTAAGTTTCTCCACCATTGGCATTTGAACATCTTTTTTAGCACCTAAGCATACAGCGTGACTTTCGCTGATGTGTTGTTTTCTTTCCTTTTTAACTGGACTCTCGGTCCAAGTGTTTTGTTGTTGATCAATTCTAGCATTGATCGCAATTAGGTAGTTTAAGACTTTGTCGACCACAGCAATCAAGCTATGTCTGTCTGCATCAATAAGGCCGTTATCAGGTTTTTCGTGCATGGTTAGGGGTATGGTCCTGTTTACGTGAAACTCTTCAGTTATTCCATCGCCAGCAGATGACTTCCTTGAGCCCTGCTTACCATGTACTTTGGAACTAAGAGCTGGTCTTTCCTTAAGTAGATCGCTAGGTCAGCTTCCATTTGCCTTTGTTAAGGGGTGATTTTGTGTTAAGACACTGCTGCCACATATATAGTCATATGAGGGGGAAGGCTGATTTTCTGAATCCCTTAATTTGTCCTTTTACAACTCACATAGATATTGGCCCTCATTAGGACCCTGGTGTTAAGGGGTTAATGGCGCTGTAAAAGGCTGCAGCGCCGTTAACCCCTTAACGCCTTACTATGAGGTCCCTTTGCGGCTCCCGACCTGAACGGCTGGTCTTGACCAGCCATTAAAGTAGGGACCCGCAAAGAGACCTTGATGGCAATTACGGTACCGCAATTTGCGGTACTGTAATTGCCGCCTTCCCCATTCCCATTGAACCCTATGGGTCAAAAATGGGAATGGGGAAGGGCCATGGAGAAAGGGGGAATTACCACCCCGCCAACCTTGGAATGGGGTGATAAATCCCCCTTTCTCCATGGCACCATGGTTTAGCGCCGGAGTCCTAATGAGGGCCATTGAGTGGTACACAAGGCTAGTAATTTTAAAGGCAAAACTGTGAACTGAACAGCATTCTTGTTTGTGGCTGGCATAATTGCATTGGACTTTGGATTTTCACTTGAGCCGCATATTCTGAGCACGGATAAGTGGTCCATTGGCAATTCAGCTGTGCATATTTTATCGAAGCCTTCGGAGCCCGGACTAATTTCCATTCAATTGTGTGAGTTATCCATTGCTAAAAACACAGGACTGCTGGTGGTGCATTCTAAAAATGTATCATTCGTTATGGAAGTAGCAGATGTTTGAGTCATTCTATGGGGAGCGATATCAGTAATAGAAGAAAACACACTGCAACTTACCCCAGCTCCGCTACACGTCACGCCACATGCTGCACCAGGTCTAGCAGCAAGGAAGCGGCGTTGTCGCCGGGTAAGGGGATGAATGTTGCACGATTCACTATTACAATCTGGGCAGTCTAAAGCATGTTTGGCAACATGGGCAGTGCAGATTGGAGTCTCGCACAGGTCACGGGTGTGGGGGCCAGCTTCATGGGCAAGGCTTCCCTGCCTTGCTGTTGTTCAGCTTGACATAATCGTGTCTTGGGGCTGTGTCGCATCCACAAGCGCACCCCAAGCAACACAATCAACACTCCTGTGCACTCCGCGTCGCTGCCGGCAGAGGCAGGGTTTTTAATGTGGAAAGCGACTTCCTTTGCACAACAAGGTAGATGGCCACAAAACATTCGGTCTGTGGATGGATCCGAGTAGAGCAGCTTGATTCTCCCCAACACAATCAACATTCCTGCGCACCTCCTCCTTATGTACCTCCTATTCCCGTGATTTCATCCACACCTGCAGTAAGCATTCCCTCTCCCTCTGTGCCATTGACATCATTTCCTCCACCTCCTTCACAGCATGAGTTATATACTTTAGCTGGCAGTTCTGCAGCAATGGGGCCTGAAAGAGGAAGTATTAGACAGACTTCTAGTACGATTAGCAAGGGATGGAAAGACAAACTGAAAGAGTGGGCCGAAACATATATTGATGATGACAATGAAGCGGCTGTGCAAAGTTCCATATCTGATCATAGAGGCCTTGGTGAACAACAGGTATTGTTAGAATGTATGGGGGATGATCTTGTTAAAATATGGAGTGATTTGACTAATACAGTGGTACCGCAAGGGTTGCATGATTTGGTTGTCCTTTCGAATTTGCGAGATAATGCAGTGAAAGTATGAGAACACGTAGGGCGTATATTTGTGTTTAAGCAAGAACTTGATCGGTTGCATAAAGAAATAATGAAAAAAGATGAACCGCATATGTTGTACGTTCAGAAACAGTTTTTACTGCCTTTGAAACCTGTTAGTGAAGAGATGCGAAGGAATGCCTCTTCACAGCCCAATCTCTGATGGTCCATGTCAGCAGCTCAGCAAAAAGCAAACTGAAACTTTTTTCTGTCAGACTCTTCCAGCAAACCTCTGTCTCGTCCCCCTCTGCCTACGTGGAACCACTGCAGATACTCTGCACCAATCAAATTCAAAAGACCATATCATCCTTCCTTTCACAATAGCTACATTTTTACAGTAAGAAACGGTATCTAAACTCATTTCCTGGCATGCAGATTTTGCTTCCTGCAAACATAGTGAACAGAGAGAGAGAAAAAAAATCCAAATGCACGTTTAAAATGAATCTCAGAGCATGTCTTTCTGCACCTTTTCCACATAGAGATTACATTATAATGTTATTGAGTTAATACTAGTATTAGTATTTGTTAATTAAGTCAGTCAATTAGACAGCTAATGTAGTCTCCTGTGAATGAGGCATTTCAAGTAAGATAAAAAGAGAAAAAAAATATTCTGGTGTACTTTTAAATCTGCAGCGTGTCTCCATTTGCATACCCATATGTAATACTAACAACAGAGAGCTGGCTATATATGCCACATTATTGCTGGCAATAATGTTATCACATTCAGTGGCCACAATTGGAAGAAACCCAACATGCACTCCTTTTCTTCTTTTAAATCATAGCAATTCAACAAAATGAATAGTCACACATTTCACAATAAATCACTGTTCAACCACCGTAATATCAAAATTCATCTCTGAGTCCATCAGTCCTTATAAAATATTTTACATATTTCTTCCCAATTGAAGTGTTTATAGTCTAGTGTCTTGTTTTTATACTTGAAGTCAATCATAAAACAATAACATAAAATAATTAAAACAAAGAATTAACATAACAAATTAAAATAATTAATTAAAACAATAAAGATGTGGAACTCCATACTCCAGGACACATCGGAATTCATGCACCAACAATGCTGCAAAGTTCATTATTCTTCTACTGTGTTTGCCTCTGAGATGTCCCGATCAGCAACATCCCATCATCTGGTTCATTTGGGGCACTCTTTCATCCTGGCACTCTTGGATGCTTTTTCCATAGGAGTCATCTCTTTTGACATCCCGGTTACTTTGTCTTCACCTCCACCTGGAGGCAGGTATCACTTGATCTTCATCCAGGGGACTCCAGGACTCCATCGTCTCCCATATCCCCCAGTCCTGTGACCTCCGACCAAAGATTTGTTAGTATTCTTAATCAAATAGAAAAGAAAAAAAATAAGTATATAGCACAATACTAATTTCACCCTTTTACCAAAAAATAAATATCCATGTGCTTTTGCAAGACCTTCCGCCCTTTTCTTTTCACGTTCTGAAATTAAGCACATGTTAGAGAGAAAACAAATATACATAAAGCATAATTGATCATTCAACATATTTCAACTTTGTAAAAATAAAACCAGTTTCAACCCTCTTTTAATGATCATCACATATAGTCTTTTTGTTCACATCTACAGGCCGATTCATGGAATAATTAGCGCGGCGCAAGTGGGCAAAAACGTGCGAATCGCAGTGGAATAGCGAAAATCGCAGTGCAATTGCGAAAATCGCACGAAAAGCAGCGCACGTCGATTCATGGAAGGCCGTGCACGAGAAAACCAGCGGATGTGCGATAAAAAAGTGCGCGGCGCACGTTGGCGCACAGGCCATCTAACAGCGTGCGCCAGGTCACAGCGAAAATCGCACAGGCTACAGCGAAATTCGCACATAGCGCGGCGCACGCAACAAAAGTAGGCGGAACACGGGCGTAACACTCGGAATGGGGAACAACTTGCCAAAACGTGGGCGTCACGGGGGAAGTACAGGGCACAAGTGCGCGGAAACGCCCACACGCTCGCCTACAACACGTATTCATGGAATAGAATAGTGCAAAAAAGCGCACGCTCAAACCAGCGCACAGGCACAAACACGACCGCCACAAGAAAGCAGGCGGTAGCGTCTCTGCGGCTGTAAGAAATGTGCGCCAAAAGGTGCGCCAACAAATAGCACCTATATACTGCCATGATGAATGTCCCATACTGTGGCCCTCCAGGAAAAATGACGTGCAAAGGGGTACCCACAAACACGGACACCCGCTGACAAAAAATACGTGTGCGTGTATACCGGGGTGCGCGGGAAGTCTAACACGCGATTTCAGCAGGGTACGTGCATCACAGGGGTTCGCGTGAAGTAATTCACGCGATCGGGCCTGGGGGAGCGGGCTACGTGTATTTCAGGGGTTCGCGTGAAGTTTCACACGCGATCGGGTCTGGGGGAGCGGGCTATGTGTATTACAGGGGTTCGCGTGAAGTTCCTCACGCGATCGGGCCTGGGGGAGCGGGCTACGTGTATTTCAGGGGTTCGCGTGAAGTTTCACACGCGATCGGGTCTGGGGGAGCGGGCTACGTGTATTACAGGGGTTCGCGTGAAGTTCCTCACGCGATCGGGCCTGGGGGAGCGGGCTACGTGTATTCCAGGGGTGCGCGTGAAGTTCCACATGCGAATAGCCTGGGCGCGTGGATTTCAGGGGTGCGCGGGAAGTTCCACACGCGAATAGCCTGGGGGCGCGTGTATTCCAGGGGTGCGAGTGAAGTTCCACACGCGAATAGCCTGGGCGCGTGTATTTTAGGGGTGCGCGTGAAGTTCCACACGCGAATAGCCTGGGCGCGTGTATTTCAGGGGTGCACGGGAAGTTCCACACGCGAATAGCCAGGGCGCGTGTATTTCAGGGGTGCGCGTGAAGTTCCACACGCGAATAGCCTGGGCGCGTGTATTTCAGGGGTGCGCGTGAAGTTCCACACGCGAATAGCCTGGGCGCGTGTATTTCAGGGGTGCGCGGGAAGTTCCACACGCGAATAGCCTGGGCGCGTGTATTTCAGGGGTGCGCGGGAAGTTCCACACGCGAATAGCCTGGGGGCGCGTGTATTTCAGGGGTGCGCGGGAAGTTCCACACGCGAATAGCCTGGGCGCGTGTATTTCAGGGGTGCGCGGGAAGTTCCACACGCGAATAGCCTGGGCGCGTGTATTTCAGGGGTGCGCGGGAAGTTCCACACGCGAATAGCCAGGGCGCGTGTATTTCAGGGGTGCGCGTGAAGTTCCACACGCGAATAGCCTGGGCGCGTGTATTTCAGGGGTGCGCGTGAAGTTCCACACGCGAATAGCCTGGGCGCGTGTATTTCAGGGGTGCGCGGGAAGTTCCACACGCGAATAGCCTGGGTGCGTGTATTTCAGGGGTGCGCGGGAAGTTCCACACGCGAATAGCCTGGGGGCGCGTGTATTTCAGGGGTGCGCGGGAAGTTCCACACGCGAATAGCCTGGGCGCGTGTATTTCAGGGGTGCGCGGGAAGTTCCACACGCGAATAGCCTGGGCGCGTGTATTTCAGGGGTGCGCGGGAAGTTCCACACGCGAATAGCCAGGGCGCGTGTATTTCAGGGGTGCGCGTGAAGTTCCACACGCGAATAGCCTGGGCGCGTGTATTTCAGGGGTGCGCGGGAAGTTCCACACGCGAATAGCCTGGGGGCGTGTGTATTTCAGGGGTGCGCGGGAAGTTCCACACGCGAATAGCCTGGGCGCGTGTATTTCAGGGGTGCGCGGGAAGTCCCACACGCGAATAGCCTGGGCGCGTGTATTTCAGGGGTGCGCGGGAAGTTCCACATGTGATTTGACAGTGTGGGTCCTCCCAGGTGTACCCTGTACACCCTCCACGGCCCCTGCAGGCAGCCCACACCACAGGGGACTACCCTGCATCCCTGGTCATGTCCCGCAGGCAGCCCACCCACCATGGGCATGCCCCCCAGCAAAGGCACATGTCTCCTTGAACTAATGAACACCAACTCATGTCCCCTTGCACCCCCACCCCCCAGCAGTGCAGGGGCAGCCTCCACCAGGCCCCCACTCATGTCTCCCACCACCCCCACCCCCCAGCCACCAGGGGCACCCTCCACCAGGCCCCCACTCATGTCTCCCACCACCCCCACCCCCCAGCCACCAGGGGCACCCTCCACCAGGCCCCCACTCATGTCACCCACCACCCCCACCCCCCAGCCACCAGGGGCACCCTCCACCAGGCCCCCACTCATGTCTCCCACCACCCCCACCCCCCAGCCACCAGGGGCACCCTCCACCAGGCCCCCACTCATGTCTCCCACCACCCCCACCCCCCAGCCACCAGGGGCACCCTCCACCAGGCCCCCACTCATGTCTCCCACCACCCCCACCCCCCAGCCACCAGGGGCACCCTCCACCAGGCCCCCACTCATGTCTCCCACCACCCCCACCCCCCAGCCACCAGGGGCACCCTCCACCAGGCCCCCACTCATGTCTCCCACCACCCCCACCCCCCAGCCACCAGGGGCACCCTCCACCAGGCCCCCACTCATGTCTCCCACCACCCCCACACCCCAGCCACCAGGGGCACCCTCCACCAGGCCCCCACTCATGTCACCCACCACCCCCACACCCCAGCAGTGCAGGGGCAGCCTCCAACAGGCCCCCACTCATGTCTCCCACCACCCCCACCCCCCAGCACTGTGGGCCACCTGCCAGCAGGCCCCCACCCATGTCCAACTCATGTCTCCCACCACCCCCACCCCCCAGCCACCAGGGGCACCCTCCACCAGGCCCCCACTCATGTCTCCCACCACCCCCACACCCCAGCCACCAGGGGCACCCTCCACCAGGCCCCCACTCATGTCTCCCAGCACCCCCAAACCCCAGCAGTGCGGGGTCACCCTCCACCAGGCCCCCGATCATGTCACCCACCACCCCCACCCCCCAGCCACCAGGGGCTCCCTCCACCAGGCCCCCACTTATGTCAACCATCCACCCCAATACCCCAGCGGTGCAGGGGCAGCCTCCACCAGGGCCCCAATCATGTCTCCCGCCACCCCCACCCCCCAGCACTGTGGGGCACCTGCCAGCACGCCCCCACCCATGTCCAACTCATGTCTCCCACCACCCCCACCCCCCAGCCACCAGGGGCACCCTCCACCAGGCCCCCACTCATTTCTCCCACCACCCCCAAACCCCAGCAGTGCAGGGTCACCCTCCACCAGGCCCCCACTCATGTCACCCACCACCCCCACCCCCCAGCCACCAGGGGCACCCTCCACCAGGCCCCCACTCATGTCACCCACCACCCCCACACCCCAGCAGTGCAGGGGCAGCCTCCACCAGGCCCCCACTCATGTCTCCCACCACCCCCACCCCCCAGCACTGTGGGGCACCTGCCAGCAGGCCCCCACCCATGTCCAACTCATGTCTCACACCACCCCCACCCCCCAGCCACCAGGGGCACCCTCCACCAGGCCCCCACTCATGTCTCCCACCACCCCCACACCCCAGCCACCAGGGGCACCCTCCACCAGGCCCCCACTCATGTCTCCCACCACCCCCAAACCCCAGCAGTGCAGGGTCACCCTCCACCAGGCCCCCACTCATGTCACCCACCACCCCCACCCCCCAGCCACCAGGGGCACCCTCCACCAGGCCCCCACTCATGTCTCCCACCACCCCCACCCCCCAGCCACCAGGGGCACCCTCCACCAGGCCCTCACTCATGTCTCACACCACCCCCACCCCCCAGCCACCAGGGGCACCCTCCACCAGGCCCCCACTCATGTCTCCCACCACCCCCACCCCCAAGCCACCAGGGGCACCCTCCACCAGGCCCCCACTCATGTCTCCCACCACCCCCACCCCCCAGCCACCAGGGGCACCCTCCACCAGGCCCCCACTCATGTCTCACACCACCCCCACCCCCCAGCCACCAGGGGCACCCTCCACCAGGCCCCCACTCATGTCTCCCACCACCCCCACCCCCCAGCCACCAGGGGCACCCTCCACCAGGCCCCCACTCATGTCTCCCACCACCCCCACACCCCAGCCACCAGGGGCACCCTCCACCAGGCCCCCACTCATGTCACCCACCACCCCCACACCCCAGAAGTGCAGGGGCAGCCTCCACCAGGCCCCCACTCATGTCTCCCACCACCCCCACCCCCCAGCCACCAGGGGCACCCTCCACCAGGCCCCCACTCATGTCTCCCACCACCCCCACCCCCCAGCACTGTGGGGCACCTGCCAGCAGGCCCCCACCCATGTCCAACTCATGTCTCCCACCACCCCCACCCCCCAGCCACCAGGGGCACCCTCCACCAGGCCCCCACTCATGTCTCCCACCACCCCCACACCCCAGCCACCAGGGGCACCCTCCACCAGGCCCCCACTCATGTCTCCCACCACCCCCACCCCCCAGCCACCAGGGGCAGCCTCCACCAGGCCCCCACTCATGTCTCCCACCACCCCCACCCCCCAGCACTGTGGGGCACCTGCCAGCAGGCCCCCACCCATGTCCAACTCATGTCTCCCACCACCCCCACACCCCAGCCACCAGGGGCACCCTCCACCAGGCCCCCACTCATGTCCAATCCATGCCCCCCTGCACCTGGGTCCCAACATTCCCCAATCATGTCCGTAATGCCCATCCTCCCCTGCCAAAAGGCCCAACCAACTATCACACCCACCCACATATCAAAGGCAATTACATGTTACACCCCCAATTTAAATAATGCAATTGAACACATGTCTGTCACACACAATGGCTGCAAGTGAATGACAAAACACCCAACATGACATGCCTGAAAGCAATGAGATGATACGACACATTGAAGAATAAAAAAAATAATGTATTGAACAGCAAGTAGAATGGAAATGAAATAAGAAAAAACACAAAGCAAATCAAACAAAACAAGATGAATGTCCAAGAAAATAATCTGAAAAATTAAAATAAGCCAACGAAGAACCATGAAGAAGATCATCCTGGGTCCATGAGCCCAACCAAATAAAACCTAACTATGACTACTAACTAAAAACTGAACTATATACAAAAAAGTGGTGCATTGTCCAATCGCTACCAAAAAAAATCAAAAAAACAAAGGAAACCTAACCCTAACTATACAACTATATACAAAGGCAGCGGGCTATTCGGACGGCTCACTGGTTGTTGTCATGGGCCAGGGCATCATCGAACTCCTGGTCAATGGCTTGGAGGCGGGCATGTTCCCTGGCCCCGAGGTCCCGCAGGGATAACGCAGTGTCAAGCTCAAACTCCCTGCGAAGACCCTCGAGGCACTCAGCCCGCCTCAGCGCCCTCCGCATGGAGTCCTCCGCCCTGACCATCGTGAGCCGTTCCTCCTCTGCCCGCTGCCGCTCCGCACCTATCTGCTGGCACAACCGCTCCCACACGGAAGCCACTCCCATTCCAGGGTTCTCCTGCCCTCCGGCCGATGCCTGCACCCCTGATGTTGATGGCCCCGAGCCATGATGCCTCCCACGTTGAGCCTGCTGCTGCCTCCGACGCAACTGCCTGTGCCAGCACGACGGCATCCAGGCTGATGGAAACCACCGACGCCGTCATGCACGTGCCCTGCCCGATGATGCCGTCACATCCTCCATCTGCTGGGGTCCAGTTGCTCTGGTGTCCACCCCTGCTGGATCTCTGACTCCCGACTGTGGCAGGGATGGGATCCCCACCGAGCTGGCTGCATTGGTCGGGGCAAGTCCACAGGGGGCCCTGGTGGCATCTGGGCTGGAAGACGGCAAGGAGAACGACTGGTGGATAGCCTGCACAGAGGAGGAGAGGGCCGCCACATTGGCCAACACATGCAGGAAACCCCCGAACATGGCCGATCCCAATTGGGCCACGTCGGCACGGTGCACTTCGTGATGACGTGCGTGCTCCTCCCGGGAAGCACGCACGGCATCACGAATCACAGCCGTGCGCATCGCGACCCCAATCAGGACCTTCTCCGCACGGCCAGGGGTTCCCACGTCCGCAGGTGGAGGGGAGTCAGGTGACATGGACATCCCCTCTACCTGCGGACAGGCCTCGGACGGGGCATCCCTGCTGGTGCATGGTGGTGCACTCACAGGGTCAGGGACAGCGACATGCACAGGCCCCTCCACGGTGACCTGTGCTGCCTCCTGCCCCTGGCCCTGGACTGCACCACTTGCACCAGCAGGGATGCCCCCACCAGGCCCCATGTGTGCCCCAGTGGCGGCCTCCTCCTCCTCTGTGCAAACCACCAACCTGGATGGCTCCTCACCGTCTCCCACCGTAGCAGGCCCCTGTGGGGGCTCACCCACCCCTTCCGCTGCAGCCGTGGGGGCATCCCCGCCGCCTTGCTCCACAGCGCCGTCTCCGCCCTCCTCTTCACTAGCCGCTGCGTAGAGGGAGACAAAGAACACAAGCATCAGGGCACTGTACAATGGTCCCCTAGACAGGAAGCAATAGCAGATGAGCACCACTGTCAAAGTACACTTCCATCATGTCCCTCCACAACACATGGGTCAGTCCAGGCAAAACACACACAGTAACAGGCATGGTGCATGCCATGGACATTTCCATGCATGTCCAATGGACTCTTGAAACATTCAATGATATGTAACTCACATGCATCATGGCTCATGCCTATCACATGCACACACTTCACCTCAGTCACACCCATCTGGCCCCAAACACACCAAACACAGCGGATACAAGGGTAATTTGGCTGCTTTACTGAATCTGTGCATTGTCACACACATGTGTCATGCATCCATGGCATGTACAAGTCACAGACACGCAGGTCAGGCACACAGACATGGCTACCATATATGTACCTGGCATCAGCACCCATCCCTCACCCCCACCCATGTCCAGGTACAGAGACTGGCATGCTCTCATGTTCTAAATCTGCATAGGGCTCCCCATGCGGCATTTCAACACATGCAACAACCATGTGGGTCACACATCACTGGTCGCACATGCATTACCATGATGTCCCTGCACACATACATGCATACATGGCCTATGGCACACATACAGGCAAGTATCATAGAACCAGCACACCGCAACATGCCCTGTCTCACACAGTAATGCATGGACACTTACCGCTCAACTCCAGACGGGCCTCCCTCTCAAGGATCTGGGCGTGGAGCGCTGGGCGTACGCGTTCCAGGACCCTCATCTGGATGGAACTCATGTGGCCCCGGCCCCCCTCCACGAGGCGCCGGGCCTTCACAAGGGTCCTGGACCTCAAGTCCTCCCAGCGCTTCTTGATCTTCAGGACGTCGCGGGTTGCCACCCCCTCCGCGTTGATGGCAACCACACAGTCGGCCCAGATCCTCTGCCGTCCTTCCTTGCTGGCGCGGGACGATCCAAAGAGGGCATCATACTGCCCCAGGACATGCTCCACCAGGACACCAACTTCGGTGACAGTGAAGCTGGTGCCCCTCTGCCCCTCTGGCCTGGGGTTGCCACTGGTGCCAGATGTGGAAGTGCCCGACATGGCAACCCCAGAGGCAGGTGTGGGTGGGCAACTGGGTCCTGGGGCTGGGCTGTGGAGCGATGTAATCCCAGTCGGGAGTCTTCAGTTCCAGCAGGGGTGGACACAGCAACTGGACCCCTGCAGATGGCTGATGTGCAGGCACCAAATGGCAGGGCACGGTGGCAGCAGGCAGGCAGGCAGGCAGGCAGCAGCAGATGGCACGTGGGAGGCTGCTCGGGGCACTGGGGGGCAGTAACTCGGCCTTCTGGGCAGGAGCGTGGTCTTCCGTGTGTTTTCGCGTGGCCAGCTTGATACGGAGTGATTTGGCATGTGAAAATCCTGCACGTCAGCGTGAAATCCGAGGAAAGGCCCTTAGCGCGTAAGCGCGTCAGCACGCATACGCGATTCTATTGGACCAGAGTCCCTCAGCGCGTAAGCGCGTCTGTGACGTGACCCGCACGGGTGTTCCCCACTCAGCACGTGATGACGGGGCACACGTGGAGATACTGCACGTCAGAGTGTCATCGCGTGTAATTGGACAAAAGTGCGCGTACACGCGATTGGCCTATGTACGTGTATTTAATGGGTGCGCGGGCACTTACACACGCAAGTACGTCAGCGAACCTGTATCCCGTGGTGCGTGTGAATTTCCACACGCTATTGGACTGGGAACTGGATTCCAGGGGTGCGCGGGTCACACGCTGTATCCCGTGGTGCGTGTGAATTTCCACACGCTATTGGACTGGGAACTGGATTCCAGGGGTGCGCGGGTCACACGCTGTATCCCGTGGTGCGTGTGAATTTCCACACGCTATTGGACTGGGAACTGGATTCCAGGGGTGCGCGGGTCACACGCTGTATCCCGTGGTGCGTGTGAATTTCCACACGCTATTGGACTGGGAACTGGATTCCAGGGGTGCGCGGGTCACACGCTGTATCCCGTGGTGCGTGTGAATTGCCACACGCTATTGGACTGGGAACTGGATTCCAGGGGTGCGCGGGTCACACGCTCGCCTAGAACACGCGCAAAGCATAAATTTGCGGACTTTAACAATAACAAGCTCAGACGCCAGGATGAACATACCGTTCCTAGCAGCAGTGGCAGTGGGCTACCAAAGGAGGAGGAGGAGGATAGTCAGGGCCAGAATATTCACACCCAGAACCAGCCTTTTCGGGATGCCTGATGACCAGGTGTATGGGAGGTACAGGTTTCCACCACACATTATACTGGACCTGGTGAGTGAGTGGGAGGATGACCTCACATCACCCACCCGGTGCTCCCAAGCACTCAGCCCCCTGGAGAAGGTCCTCAATGTACTGCACTTCTTAGCCACTGGATCATTTCAGCGGACAAGTGCCATAGTGGGTGGGGTGTCACAGGCCACCCAGTCACGCTGCCTACACCAGGTCTTGAACATCATCACTGCACGGCCATCAGTCCGCAGGCACATATACCTGCCCAGAACACCTGCAGAAAGGCATGCTGCCGCCCTGGATTTTTACGCTGTGGCACGATTCCCCAAAGTGCTAGGTGCCATCGACTGCACCCATGTGGCTCTACGTCCCCCCAGGGCACCTGAGCACATCTATAGGAACCGCAAGCACTGGCATTCCATCAACGTGCAGGTAGCATGTAATGCCAAGGGAATCATCACCTCAGTATATGCCAACTATCCCGGCTCCACCCACGACAGCTTCATTTACCGAATGTCCACCCTAAGCCG
Organism: Ambystoma mexicanum; assembly: GCF_040938575.1. NCBI lineage: Eukaryota > Metazoa > Chordata > Amphibia > Caudata > Ambystomatidae > Ambystoma > Ambystoma mexicanum. The sequence goes on from NC_090922.1 coordinate 461,235,641, forward strand.
GGACCTAGAAGCTGGGCGGCATGGCGATACATGGCTGCTTGGTGAGTATGTATGCCACTGCACATGCATGCATGTTGGATACTGAGCAAGGTCACAACCCCACCAATGATACCAATCACCACCTCCACAGGGGACAGTGCCTACCCTCTCAGCCCCCACATGATGACGCCAATTCGGAACCCCACCACGCCACCCCAGGTAAGATATAACACAGCCCACATTACAACCAGGGGCATAGTGGAGCGCACATTCGGAGTGCTAAAGTCACGCTTTCGCTCCCTTGACCGTTCTGGCGGGCAGCTGTTATACGCTCCCCCAGTAGTGTGCAGGATCATAGTGGCAGCATGTGTCCTGCACAACGTTGCAACACGCCGGGGCCTGGCCGTGGACATGGTGGTGGCCCCACATCCCCAACCACATGCACAGCCGCTGCGCATGGGAGGGGAAAGGGCACGGGGGGAGGCAGCCCGTACACAGCTAGTGGCTAATTACTTCACATAGAAATCACACCCCTGTGGAGTGCACACTGCCCTGGCACATTCCATCTGACAATCAATGATGACTCAACCTGACACTGATCCTGAATGTCTGGAGAATGAACCGTCAAAACCATATCAGCCTGAGATTGTTCACCTGGAAGTGTCACAATGTGTGCATCCCTACCCACACAGACACCACCAATGCAGTTTTGTGAAGTTACACATTGAAGCAGCTAAAATGAATACCCACTTGCAAAATGCAACAAGAGGACAGTGCCATGTCAGCCAACCCAACCCCAGCACCGCCACACGACACACCGTGCCATGTCATGCTAATTGCAGGTAAACAAAGTAATCCCCACAACATGACATCAGTCTCACTATGTACAGTGGCACTATTAGAAACCTGCAACACCTGAAATGCTCACAGCAATGCCGGACCAACAACATACTTGAGCACGTAGTACCATTAACATGACATCACAAATGTTACATATTAGTAGTCTCACCACCTGGAAATGCCTGCACTCCCACCACTACCAACTGTGCAGTGTTGTCGCCATGTAGAGTTGTAGGTGCACTGCTGCCAACATGGACCCCATCTCCAGACTAGAGGTCCTTGTGTGGACATGAGGAAGGGACCTGCAAATTGGGAGGTAGACACAGAAGAAGAGTTACACATCAATGCAACATGCAGTGTACAACACAACAGCAATATGCACTAGGAATGTATACACAGTATTGACTACAGACTGCCCACACAGCTCATGGGAGTCCAACGTCACTGTGTAATTCACTGTCACTTGGGCACACCCTTTACAAGCCCATGGAAACGGGAAGCAGGAGGGGTGTGTGTGACTCAAACCCAAGCATCTGAACCAAATACATTACAAGCCTGCATGTGCCCAGCCACAATGCAGCGTATGCCCACAGGAACCACGGAAGCCAACAGATCGTCCCAAAAAAATTGAGAATAAAAGAAATCAAAATAAAAATAAAAATAAGAAACAATCAAAAATGGCCATTGATGGGCCCGGGGGGGTTGGGGAGGCCACCCAGGAGGTCCGAGGACAGGATGCACACCAGAACCCACCTGCGTGGATCCTGGGAAGATAAAACACCTCCATGGGCTCATGGCCCACACGGCTACCCTATTGTGGGAGTATCACTGCTGTCGCTATTATCACCCTGTGCAGCTGCATCCGGAGGTGGTTGCACTATGGGAGGCAGCCCACGCGAGGCCCTAGTCTGCTCCTCCATGGCTGCAAGCATGCGGGTGTGGTAGGTCTGGTTCTGGAGGATGAGTGTGCGGAGGTCCCCATGCAACAACTCACGGGATGCCCGGACCTCCGCCCTCGTTGCCTGCATCTCAGCTGAGAGCGTACGGGTGAGACGCTCCAGCTGCTGTTCTGTCCTTTGGTGTGTTGAAGCCTCAAGCTCAACAAGAGTCGTCCTGAGGTGAAGGAGCTCCTGCCTCAGGGCTTCCCTGTGGCCCTGGGACTCAATGGAGATGGCCTAATGCAGAGTCGCCAGTGCCGCCCGCCTGTCCCTGTTGGACCCCAACATGTCCTCCCTGTGTGACTGGCAGATGGAGTCGGTTGCCTGCTCTAGTCGCTCCATCAGCCTTTCTGGGGGGACAATGGAAGTGGCCACCCTATCCATGGCCTGAGCCATCATCTCGGATGATGCAGCCTGTTGGGTTGCCATACCGTAAATGGATTGCTCCCATGCGGTATTGCCGGTTGGCGTACGGCCACCACGTCGGCGGGCACCACACCTGTCTGGGGCAAGGCGAACTGCGCCTTGCTGTGCCGGCACTGCCTGAGGCTGCAGGACTGCATTCCCCCTCTGATCTGCTGGCCCAGGAACAGGATCAGATGTCGCGGAGTGTGACCCTGCATCCGTAACCACCGAAGGCGTAGCTGCCAACACTGACATCCCCATGGAGGGTTCTGACCCTGGTGCAGGTGGGTGAGACAGAACAGAATCCCTCCCTGGAACACTCACCTGCGACGGCACGTAGGTCTCATCTGAATCAACACCTGAGTACAGCTCGGGGGAGGTGCAGCCAGAGACACCCCTTGAGAGCACGACCTGCAGCACTTGTGGGTTCTCCCCCACCACCACAACACGTCCCTCACTGGTGGTTGGTCGGCCCTCGGACCCCTCCTGGGTCTGCACCATCTCCACAACCCCAGCAGTATCAGGTGCGTCTTCCCCTGCAAAGACATGAAAACAAAGAAATGGAAACAGGCATTAGCACCATGGCACACATTGAGGGCTGAGAAGCAAGAGAACCAGTACTTGATTGACACATGTCCCACATGACTAAAACCCTCCCATGCATGCACCCTCACTGCGTATGAAGTCCAGGCAAATGGCACACACTGATGACACCAAGATGGAAGATGAACACATTTTCTGCATGCTGCCTGGCAGTGGCATCACACATTGGCCTGTGATTGGCAGGTGAAACACACATGCCATCACACAGATGGCATGTACCATTGCTATTGAGTGAAGATGGAGAGGAGGGCAGCACCTATTCATTCAGTCCAGTTCCCGCATGTAATAGCTTTTCTAATTCTAACAGGTCAGATTTTTCACCTGGAGCTGCCAGTCTGAAATGGTCCAATTGCACAGGGACATGTGTGTACAAATGATATCCAGGTAACAAAGTCACTCCACTTTACCATACCCATGTCAGACATGTGACTAGTGGACAGCGACATGCCTAGTGAAAGTGGTGGAATGCAAACAAACTGACTGAATGAACAGTGAAAAAGAAGCAAATATGTTGTGGCAAGGTGACACTTCAAGGGCAACTGGCGTGCAGTTGGGCTAGATGTCTACTGTTGGCAGAAGGGATATTGCTATGGCCAAATGCAGCTGCGCAGGAAGGATTGCATGAAGCACATGGCTGACCCATACGACTCAGGCGCACACACTCTCACCTGGCACCCGAACAGAAGCCCTCACACACACACCATGCACATGGATGACACACACATGCATGTGCACTCACCGGACAATGCCTCGTAATCAGCCAGATCTCCCACGCCTTGGATCTGTTCCTCCGTGACGTAGGTCCCAGCGACTGACTCATGTGGAGTGAGTTCCATGTCTACTACTGGAGACCCACCTCCAGTCACTAGAGTTGCGGCATGACTTGAGGCCAGCTTACTCTTTGCCCTGCGCTTTAGGTCATTCCAGCGCTTATAGCAATCATTGGCTGTGCGCCTCACAATTCCAAGGGCACTTACGATGTCCGCAACGGTCTGCCAGTGTGCCTGGCGTTGTGCAGGTGTGGTCTTGGATCCTGCAACAATGACCATCTCGTTGTCATGTCCGGACACATACTCGACAAGTGCATTCAGTTCGTCATCCGTGAAGCTGGGCTTCCTGGACGGGCCGGACTGTGTAGCCGTGTCTGGGGCATCAGCCTGTGCCGGACGAGCACTCTTCCTCTTCCGCTTGGAAGGTGGTGGTGATCCTGAGTGTCCTGCGCCGCTCTGGACACTAGGGGCAGGAGCCCTGGTGGACTCTGTATCAGGAGTGTGGGATTGCACACTCAGCATGGGAGTTGGTGCAGGCATTAGCTCTAGTGTGATGGTGTCAGGGGGAATGTCAGCAGCATGGACTAGGACCGACACTGTCCTGGCTGGGTGTGTGAGGGCTGGGGTGGATGGAGCCGCAGCTGCCCCTGCAGCCTCTCCGCCCTGCCTCCTTGGTGCAGCAGATGACCTTGCTGCCCCAGATCCACGTGGCAGGATGGCATCAACGTGCACCAGCGCACGTGTCGTAGCCCTGCTGACCTGGAAGTCAGCCATGGAGTCAGCCAGGTCTGGTGCCACAATGGGCTGGTCCAACAAGGGCTGAGCATGGATGGTGTCAGCCACATCAGCCTCAATGGGAGGGGGGGGGGATTATGGGTGCCCGTGACTGGTCCTCCACACATGGGGGGACAGGCTCACCCTGCAAGTTACGACCACGTCCCCTACCGGATCCACCACGGCCACCACTTGTGGCTCTTCCACCTTTGCCACCCTTACGGAATCCTCGCCTCCCAGCCATGGCACTGATGTTAATGTGCGTATGGGAGTGGATGTAGACTATTGTCCTGGGCAATTGGGGGTCAAAGGGGTTGGGTACCAGATGGTAATTGTACCCTAGTGCTCTAGCAAGGCTGAATGTAACCCCTGGGGAAAGATGACGGGTCACGCAACGCACAGGAGGCCCAAAAAAGGGAGATGACGTGCACGCAACCCCTCCTAGACCACGTGTGCAGAAAGAAAAACCTGCACTACGCTGTGGCACCCAGAAACACAAGAATGAACGTATGCGTGTCACACGCAGCCTAGAATGACCTCTGAAGGGGTAGGCTACACACGGGGCTAGCACAGATGTTAGATACGTGCGTGACTCACCGTCTGCCAGGTAAACGAGCGTGTAAAAGGAGCACGTTTGGTTGGCAACACCCCCGCCAAAAGAAGATTTGTCCGCTGTCTGAGGAGACAGGACAACAGTAGAAGGGAACACTGTTTGAGGGAACAGGCCCAGGTAAACCAGTAAAAGAGAAAAAAGAGAAAAAGCTGTCAGAGGTAACAGGGAATACGAACTAGAAACGCCGTGAAGTAAATCGCGTGTGAAACGACAAGAAGTACAGAATTCACCCACTCGCTCTCCACGAAAAGCACGTACAAGGAAAACGTGTTCTACACGTACCTTTCATACAGGCCCACACGTCCAGCGTCACTTACGCGGCGTGTACGCGCTAGGGCCATTTCCACCTATTACATGCTTTGTCACTTCTGCGTGTAGGGCCATTTCCACCAATTACACGCTTTGTCACTTCTGCGTGTAGGGCCATTTCCACCAATCACACGCTTTGTCACTTCTGCGTGTAGGGCCATTTCCACCAATCACACGCGATTACACTCTGACGTGCAGTCTTTCCACGTGTGCTCTGTCATCACGTGCTGTGTGGGAAACACCTGTGCGTGTCACGTCACAGACGCGCTTACGCGCTGAGGGCCTTTCCTCAGTTTTCACGCTGACGTGCAGGATTTTCACGTGCAAAATCACTCCGTACCAAGCTGGCCACGCGTACGCACACGGAATACCACGCTCCTGCCCGGAAGGCCGAACTACTGCCCCCCAGAGCCCGAGCACGCTCCCACCTGCTGCTGCCTGACTGCCTGCTGCCCCTGCACTGCTGGGGGTGGGGGTGGTGGTAGACATGGGTGGGGGCCTGGTGGAGGCTGCCCCTGGTGGCTGGGGGGTGGGGGTGCAGGGGGAAATGAGCAGGTGTGCAGGGTAGTCCCCTGTTTTGTGGGCTGCCTGCAGGGGCCGTGGAGGGTGTACAGGGAACACCTGTGAGGACCCACCCAGCCTAATCGCGTGTGTAACTTCCCACGCACCCCTGTAATACACGTACCCTGCTGAAGTCGCGTGTAAAACTTCCCGCGCACCCCTGAAATGCATGCGCCCAGGCTATTCGCGAGTGGGACTTCCCGCGCACCCCTGAAATACACGTAGCATGCTGGGAGACATGAGTGGGGGCCTGGTGGAGGCTGCCCCTGGTGGCTGGGGGGTGGGGGTGCAGGGGGACATGAGTGGGGGCCTGGTGGAGGGTGCCCCTGGTGGCTGGGGGGTGGGGGTGCAGGGGGACATGAGTGGGGGCCTGGTGGAGGGTGCCCCTGGTGGCTGGGGGGTGGGGGTGGTGGTAGACATGGGTGGGGGCCTGGTGGAGGTTGCCCCTGGTGGCTGGGGGGTGGGGGTGGTGGTAGACATGGGTGGGGGCCTGGTGGAGGCTTCCCCTGGTGGCTGGGGGGTGGGGTGGTAGACATGGGTGGGGGCCTGGTGGAGGCTTCCCCTGGTGGCTGGGGGGTGGGGGTGCAGGGGGACATGAGTGGGGGCCTGGTGGAGGGTGCCCCTGCACTGCTGGGGGGTGGGGGTGGGGTGGTAGACATGGGTGGGGGCCTGGTGGAGGCTGCCCCTGGTGGCTGGGGGGCGGGGGTGGTGGTAGACATGGGTGGGGGCCTGGTGGAGGCTGCCCCTGGTGGCTGGGGGGCGGGGGTGGTGGTAGTCATGGGTGGGGGCCTGGTGGAGGCTGCCCCTGGTGGCTGGGGGGTGGGGGTGCAGGGGGACATGAGTGAGGGCCTGGTGGAGGGTGCCCCTGGTGGCTGGGGGGTGGGGGTGCAGGGGGACATGAGTGGGGGCCTGGTGGAGGGTGCCCCTGGTGGCTGGGGGGCGGGGGTGGTGGTAGACATGGGTGGGGGCCTGGTGGAGGCTGCCCCTGGTGGCTGGGGGGCGGGGGTGGTGGTAGTCATGGGTGGGGGCCTGGTGGAGGCTGCCCCTGGTGGCTGGGGGGTGGGGGTGCAGGGGGACATGAGTGAGGGCCTGGTGGAGGGTGCCCCTGGTGGCTGGGGGGTGGGGGTGCAGGGGGACATGAGTGGGGGCCTGGTGGAGGGTGCCCCTGGTGGCTGGGGGGCGGGGGTGGTGGTAGACATGGGTGGGGGCCTGGTGGAGGCTGCCCCTGGTGGCTGGGGGGTGGGGGTGGTGGTAGACATGGGTGGGGGCCTGGTGGAGGCTTCCCCTGGTGGCTGGGGGGTGGGGGTGGGGTGGTAGACATGGGTGGGGGCCTGGTGGAGGCTGACCCTGGTGGCTGGGGGGTGGGGGTGCAGGGGGACATGAGTGGGGGCCTGGTGGAGGGTGCCCCTGCACTGCTGGGGGGTGGGGGTGGGGTGGTAGACATGGGTGGGGGCCTGGTGGAGGCTGCCCCTGGTGGCTGGGGGGCGGGGGTGGTGGTAGACATGGGTGGGGGCCTGGTGGAGGCTGCCCCTGGTGGCTGGGGGGTGGGGGTGGTGGTAGACATGGGTGGGGCCTGGTGGAGGCTGCCCCTGGTGGCTGGGGGTGGGGGTGCAGGGGGACATGAGCAGGTGTGCAGGGTAGTCCCCTGTTTTGTGGGCTGCCTGCAGGGGCCGTGGAGGGTGTACAGGGAACACCTGTGAGGACCCGCCCAGCCTAATCGCGTGTGTAACTTCCCACGCACCCCTGTAATACACGTACCCAGCCAAATCGCGTGTGATAATTCCCGCGCACCCCTGTAATACACGTACCCAGCCAAATCGCGTGTAAAACTTCCCGTGTACCCCTGTAATACACCTACCCAGCCAAATCGCGTGTGATTATTCCCGCGTACCCCTGTAATACACGTGCCCTGGCTAATCGCGTGTAAAACTTCACGCGTACCCCTCTAATACACGTACCCTGGCCAATCGCGTGTTAAACTTCCCGCGTACCCCTGTAATACACGTGCCCTGGCTAATCGCGTGTAAAACTTCACGCGTACCCCTCTAATACACGTACCCTGGCCAATCGCGTGTTAAACTTCCCGCGTACCCCTGTAATACACGTACCCTGGCTAATCGCGTGTACAACTTCCCGCGTACCCCTGATATGTACGTTACTCGCTTTGCGTTCCTTGTTTGGCAGCCCTGTAAACTGGTCCAGGGTTAGCGCAGCCCTTTGCGATGATTTAGCGATTTTGATGGCTTTTCCTTGCGCGAGGGCGTTCTTGGGGGCGTTACTGGCGCTGCTGCAGGGTCGCTGCGATACTCTGCGCCACGGCTGGTTTGGGAGCCTAAAATCCATGAATATGCTGTGCGCGGAAATCGGTTTTAGCGCACGTGCCTGGCGCAGACAATCGCACGCGGACACTCTGCGCCAGCCGCTTGCGACACTTTTCTGCGAAATTCTATGAATTACCCTCCTATTCTATTACAACAATCACTTTCATTTTTATTTCTCTGTCACTGCCCTATGAATAGACTCATGTATCTTCTTTCATGTATTTAAGGGGCTTTATCTGTTTCTACACGCTCAAGCCTCTTTGCCTCATGTTTGGGGTGCCAGGGTTTAATTTGATTTACGTGAACCAACTGTTCTGTTACTGTTTCACCTTCAGTTTTCAAGATTTTGTACACCACGGGAGAAATCTTATCTATAATTCGAAATGGCCCCTGCCAGGCTGCCAGAAATTTTGAATTTTTCTGTTTACCTTTTCCATAATGAAATTTATGCACCAGATCCCCCACACAATACTCTTTCACTGATGTCTTTTTATCATAATTTGACTTTGCACTGTCAGCAGCCCTTTCTAGATTCCCCTCTACAAAAGCAAATGCATGTTGTAAATGCTTCCTCAGCTCATCCATGTATTCATGAACTGTGGATGCGCTTACAAGTGTCTGTTCATGTGTTCTGTATAGCAGGTGTTGCGGCAACACCATTTTCCTACCTGTCAATACTTCATGAGGGCTAATACCTGTTGCTTTGGCAGGAGTTGATCTGATCCATCAAAACCAAAGGTAACCATAAATCCCAGCTGGTACCTGCCTCTGCTACAAACTTCTTTAATATATCTACAACGGACCTATTACAGCGTTCAACTTCCCTAGAAGAAGCGGGCCTACATGCAATGTGTCATTTTCTTTTCTCCCCCAGTATTTGCCATACCTTACTCATTAGAGCACTTGTGAAATGACTTCCTCTGTCTGATTCTATTCTTTGTGGTAACCCAAATCTGGAAAATATATGATTCACCAGTAATGTAGCTGCTGTTTGCGCACTACATTCTGGTGCAGGAATACACTCTATCCATTTTGACATCAAACAGACCATGCTCAAAATATACCGGTTCCCCCTGCTCGACCTCTTTACAGGCCCTACATATTCTATTTGCAAATCTGACCATGGAGGAGTTAAGCCTCTTTTCATTAATGGAGCTCTATGCATTGGTGAAGCAGGTTTAAATTGGGCACATACTAGACATCCTCTAGTATATGTGGCCAGTAAGCATAATCTTTCAGTATCTCCAATGTTTTTTGTAAACCTCTGTGGCCTGCAGTTATTGAATCATGTGCGTGGTGTAGCATTAGCCCTCTGAATGAAAGGGGCACCACCCACTGTATTTGTCCTGTTATAGACTCTCTAATCATGAGCCTATCCTGTAGTCTAATTTGTTTCTTATTCTTTAATAGCACCCTCAACTCTTCTTTTCCCACACAATAATTTTCTGATAAAGGGTTTTGTTCAGGGTCTATCAAATGATTATAATATATTCCCAAAATTGTATCATCCTTTTGTGCCTTAATCAGATCTTGATCTGGTGTATCGTAACTTTATTGTACTACTGGTTGATCCACCTCTTTTGGCGCTTTAGAGCGTGTTACTGCATCAATTTGTATTTCACCAAGTAAATGTTCAATAGGTAGTAACTCTCCCATCACAGCCCCAACTCTAGCTAGGTGATCTGCCTTATCATTCCCCTCCTTATCCTCTCCTGGAGTTATTAAATGTCCACAAATCTTTCTCCAGTATATTGTCAAATCATTCTCTGACACCAATTTGTCTATGGCTTGTATCATCTTTCCATGTTTAAGTGGCTTTTTATTGTATGTAATCATGCCTCTTGCTTTCCAGCCAGGCAAATATTCCACAAAGCTATTTTGTGCATAATCAGAATCAGTCACCAGGACAATTTCACTAAATCTATTATCAACTGCAGTAGCAAATGCTTTATAAATGGCTGCCAATTCCGCTACTTGACTGCTCCTAGCTCCAATTCTCATCCCTATACTGGGGATGTCTTCACATTTCAACCAGACATTTCCTATTCCTGACACTAATTGTTTATTACTGTCATTTTCAATGTGAAAAGCACAACCGTCAACATATACAGTCGGCAAATACTTGCATGTCTTTTCATCAAAAGCTTTGTGTGGTTATTGCCCAAATTCTTGTAAACTAGATTCCACTTCTACTTCGTTTGATACATGTTCAGCTGCACAGTCATGTAGATCTGCTAAACCTTGAGCAACTGGGCTCTTTTTATTTTGGCCATTCCTCACTTCTACAGGAAAACTCTGTAATGCCAGTGTCCATGAAGTGATTCTGGACTGTGCTAGGCTACCTGACCTAATTCTTTTACTCTCTAAAAACTGCAAAGGTTGATGATTTGTCTCAACAATCACCTTTTCTCCCTGAACAATGGGGCGGAAATGCTGTAGCGCCCACACAGTGGTCAAAAGGGCCTTTTCACATTCATTGAATTTAATTTCAACTTGGGGAAACGCCTTACTTGCATAGGCAATGGTTTTGTGATTCAAATCATGTTTTTGTGATAACACTGTTGACATACAATGTTCAGAGAAACCTATTTCTATAAAGAAATCCCTATCCTTTATGGGGTATGCTAAACATGGTGCCTTTACAAGACATTCCTTTAATTTAGCCACTGCCTCAGACTGCTCTTTTTCCCATTTCCAGGGTGTATTCAGCTTTAACAGTTAAGTCAATGGTTGAGTAATTTCAGCATAATTTTCAATGAACTTCCTGTTATAGCCCGTTATTCGTAATAAACTTTTTACCCCTTTCACACTTTTAGGGTCTTTTAGTTTTTGAATGGCCTCTACTTTCTTCTTTTGTGGGTTTAGTCCATGTTCAGTCACTTCATGGCCTAGAAAATTCACTTTTTTCTTGCACCATTGTGCTTTTTGTAAAGATACTTTGGCGCCTGCTTTCTGCAATTGGCCAAGAACATGTCTTATTTCATCAAAATGGTTTTTCAAGCTTTCATTTTTTATCAGTACATCATCCACATATACTATGGTACCTCTTTCCGCTGCATCAGGCATGGCCTTTCTGAAAAATATTCCAAATTCACTCCCACTATTGACATACCCGAATGGAACTCTAACCCATGCGTATTGGGTCTTATCAAATGAAAATGAAAATAAATTCTGAATCTCCTCTGCCAAGGGCACGCACTAATATCCAGAAGTGAGATCTAACGTGGTAAACACTTTTGAGCCATGTACCTGAGCCAGGCCTTGATCAATGAATGGCAGTGGCCATCTGGATACTGGTACTCTTTTATTTAATTCCCTCAAATCTGCACATAGCCGCCATTGACCATTTGGCTTTAACACACCTAAAATAGATGTGTTGGATGTGCTATGAATAGGCCTGATAATTCCCTGAGACTCCAAATTTTTTATTATCTCTGCCAATGACTCTAAACATGCCAGTGGTAATCTATACTGGGGCACAAATACTGGGCTTCTACTATACCCTTCCGGTAGCATGGCCACATGTAATTTAGTTAGACCACAATCATAAGCATCTTTAGCAAAGACATATTTAAACTCCATAAATATTCTCCTCAATTCATTCATATCCTCATCTCTGTCGCATGCATCCACTGATAAAATCTGTTCCTCTACCATTTTTCTAACTGTGTGGCTGTGTCTCTCTGTAATGCTGCCACTTTTAAATATTTTGGTATATCAGCTTCCACTTCAATGGGCTGATTTTCTGTTTCATTTTCATTTAAGTTAAATGTTATACAATCCTCTTGATGACAGCACGCTGTCTCATTTGAATCATAAGGGTACACAGAATTAATTTTAAATATTCCTTTGGGCTGAGAATCCAGGTATTCTGGCACCTCACCCCTGGCATCCACATACTTTTTAGGGATATTTCCAATCACCATGTTATTTAGATCTGCAGTATAATGTGATTTTTGTATGGCCATCCCTAACGAGGAATTTTCCTCTAAATGAATATCTTGACACCCTTTATTATTCAACATAATTTTTACAGACCCTTCACCAACATCTATCAATGGAATGTATTCATAATCCAGGCCTTGCTGTTTTATGGATTCATTCAAACACACAAATGCATCAGGATCCTTCATCTGTTGTCCATTTTTGCACTTTAGCATAATTGCAAACTGCTTGGTGAATGCAGGGATAATAGTATCCTTCTTCCTTCCTCACCTGTAATTCAATTGCATATAGGACCAGCTGTGCACAATGATAAACCCTTCTTTTATCTTCAAATTCAGGTGCCGGCCCACCTAGGCGTGACCATATCTTTTGATTAAGGAGATTATACACATTCTGTGCATGATATCATTGCCCATGTAAAAGTCATTTTGTGTCCCACTCACTATCCAAACATTATGGTGAATTGTTTTTTGTCCAATACTAAGCTTCATCATGCATCTGCCTGCAATTCGGTTTTCAAAGTCTGGACTGTCTAAACCAGAGACATATTGGTTTTTAATTCTAAATTTCGGGATCTCTTCCCTCTCCATTATTTTTTGCAACAATTTCTCATTAATGAAGCTCCTTTCCTGTTCAAGTGCTAAAGTGGCTTTTATTGTTTTAGAATGTTCGTTTATACCAATGTGAACCCATGGTTGCTCATCTTCCATTTGTATTTCAGCAAGAGTGGTGATGTGTTTTTCTGTATCTGTTTTAGGAGCAGTATTCTGTTTGCATGTCTTCTCTTTTAAATAAAAACATAATGTGTGCTCATCTATGGCAGTTTGCCATTTTTTCCTTGGGTCTAAGTATATTTGTACAGATTGTTTCTCAACTTCACTCTGCATTTTATCTTGACACATCAAGATAACAGTGACACTAGGTATACAGCTATTCTGTAGATATACCTTCACTGCATCATTTGTTTTGGCAACGGTGTGACATTCATTTATATTGCTGTTTTGTGATTTTAGTTTCTTAGGTCTCAATGGTTTTTTTGGTTAAGGACCTCAGTACATCATTCACCCCATCTATGAGGGATACAATCTTTTCAGGCAATCTGTTCCCATCAGAAATGGAATTTCACAAATAGATGTGATCGATACCTCTTGTTTCATTCTATGTTTTCCTATCTTTATGTCAACCTCGGTGACACCTATAATAGGCACCTCCTTCCCGTTAAAATTATGCACTGGACCTTGATTTTCCTTCACTGTGATCTGATTCTGTGGGGATCTCCCTTCATTGATACTCTTTACCAATTCTTTAGACATAATTGTGGCCTGTGCGCCAGTGTCAATCACTGCAAATGTATTGCATTTTTCTTCTACAGTGATGGGAGCATAATACCTGTCTTCAACTTCCTCTAACACACATATGAAGTGCAAATTCTTTACTGATTTCAGGTCTCACCTTTCTCAGGCCTTTTTCACTTTTGGCTAAGCACATTGGTAAATGGAAAGACATTTTTTCCCTCCTTTTTGCCCATTTCTGTGTGAGAGACTGTATTCATTTCTCCATGTTCAGAGGTTTTTTGGAGTGTGGCCACTGTTCGCCCATCCATCCAGGTATCATTAGAGGTCACATTACAATCCTCCAACTGAACATGTGTAACAACATCACTTGGCAATTTGTCATTGTCTAACTCTGCGCATTTGTGATTATTTAGAATGGTACCAGTCCTTTTAACTTCTTCAAAAATATGTGGCTCAAAGAATTCTTCAGGTAATTGACTTGTACCCTCCTTTTGAGTATTTATTTTTTCTGCCTGTGTTTGGTTATTCTGGTTGCCCAGGGAAGGAGTTATAGCATCCCCACTCACTGCCTGTTCACTTGTATTCCTCATGCATGAGCCATTTTTCTTAAATCTGTCTCTTTGTTCCTTTGGAATTTCAGGTTTTCCTTTTGTATTTGTACAAATCTCCAATGTTTGATTTAGCTCTAGGTTAAACCTCACTTCTTTCATCAGGGTATTTGCACTTTCTGTCACATGTTAATTTACCGGTATCTTTATTTTTTAATCCTTATACATCTCAGAGTAATTATGGAAAATCACATCAGAGAAATCTGTTTTCTTGGCACTGCAGGTATTATAAGTACTTAGTCACTTTTCAGAAACCACCCGGTCATTGCTATGGCCTTCTGCCCCCTCCTTTGATGACTGTTTTTGTGCTGTACAGAGCTTTCCTATTTGCTCAGCTAACATTTTCACTTGGGCCTTGAGACACTGGAATCTTTCCATCTCTCTAGAATCCTCTCTCTGCCCTAGATCGATATTGGTTGTTTTCCCCCTGATTGGATCTATTCTGATACCTCTCAGGGGAATTATTTCTATTGGGATTGTTCCTGAACTCTTGATTCATATGTGGAGGGGAGCGGGGTGCACCCATCCCTTGGTTGTAGTCCGCTGGTGGGGAATCATTGTACTGATGTGGAGCGTAATTCATATTCTGTCTCATGTGCTGTCTTTCATGTTGTGGGTACTGACCCCTATGTTGATTCCCATTAACAGTAAATCGATCCACATATCGGGGTCTATCCTGATTACCATATATCATGGTGTTGGGATCAAATCTGCTCTGCGTCCCCAATGTCTGGTAGGGACCATTATTTCTTTGATCCTGATTTTGTCTCTGGTTATTGCTCATACATGACATATCAGGTTGATAGCCTGCCCGGGGCCCATCTCCTAAGTACCTAGGGCTGATGTAGCTCTCCCTATTACTAGGATCATGTGATTGAAACATTGGTACAGGAAGTGACGACCTTTGTTGATTACCCCTTTGTTCAGGTGTCAAATTATTTTTACCTGGACATTGAGCAGACTCAAGGGACATTTTGGCTGACCTGATTTCCATCACTGTTGCTGAGGGCTCTTTAGCTTTTGGTCTAGTGTCCTTCATCGTATCACTTTCCCTACCCTGACAATAGAGTACTATATATAGTTTTGTGCTTTGGTGTACAATCCACTCAAGGGACTTGTCACAATCAAATTCATGGACCAACTGTGATATGTCTTTCTGTAGCCCATAGAAGTAGGCAGTTTTAAATTCATTAGAATTGGGGTCAAAAGATACATCAAAGCGAGAATATGCTCTTTTTAAGTCTTGTAAATACTGGCGATGGGATGTATTAGGCCCAGCAGTGATTGTGTAAGCAACTGTCTTTGCCTCCTACAATGACTGGAAAGGAGAAAAATGACGCCTAATCTCTTATTCAAACTCTGCCCATGTCATATTCTGCTTTTCATTCAATCCCCTTAAGATACTGGCTGTGGGAGCATCTAGAGTTAAATGAAAATACTGTCTGTATTGTTCCTTAGGTATCTGGAGGGCTTTAAATATGTCATGCACTGCCTCTAAGTGATCCTCTATGCAGCATTCCCCTCCGTTTTTAAATGGTTTGATCAGGGCTTTGATGGATTTCATTATCTTTATGGGGCTACTTGTTGCAATGCATGGAATTGCACTACTTGGTGATTCAATCCTGGTTCCAGGTGTATGGGATTGGTGGCGGCCCCCAATGGGTGTATCAAATCCACCAAGGGCGCTGCAACCAAGTTCAGTCACCGGCCCAGTCACTGGGGCACTAGCTCTTTGAGTAGAAATAGAATTCACCTCAACTCCATTGAATATGGTGCCCTGCCGTCTATCCTGGGACCTGGAAATGCATATTTGCAGTTCCAAATCCTTACACTTCTTAAGGATCCTGTCTGCTTCATTTTGCAAATAGTTGTTTTCATCACTCATTTTATTAATTACCTCCTGCATGTTGCACATTTGCATTTGGCATTCATTAAATTCTTTATGTCTCTTTCTTGAAACATTTTAACCATTTCCTGTTCTGCATTTTGGAGCTCACTTCCTTTTTCATAATGTTATTTTTGTAAAATATGCATTTCTGAAACAATCTCATCTTTATCATGTCTAATGTGGTCCACCAATGCCTTTAAATGTATCAATTCTTGTTCACTGTCCTCAAACTGTTTCTTGCTTTTGGACAATTGAATATCAAAATCTCTGCATTTTAACTGCATGTCTTTTTTACACCCTTCTAATTCTGCTCTTACCATTTCTTGCTTTTTACTTGCCTCATCTAGGTCGGCTTTTAACCTGTTAACCAGCTTAGTATCACTTTCTTGCATTCGCAGGGACCTATTCAAAATAAACCATGTCTTGGCGCATAGCCGTATCAGACAATCTTTCTCTGCATGTTTATCAGCTGCATTTAATAATCTCAGAAGGCAGACCTGAATTATGCTGCCTTCTGCAAAAATGTTGTCTAGTGGTTCTTTCTGCACTTCACCATAAATGCGATCATGCCATTCTGTTGCATTATTCGATGACCACGTCCCATGTGCACATATTGTACTAGTTCTGAGAATGTGTCTTCCATTTGAGACATTCTGAAATTCGTTTTTAGTGACACAGTGCTATTATGAAATGGGTTCCCTCTAATGTACAGATGGTAGTGTAAGACACACATGCCACGCCCAGTAGTTGCTCTATGATCACTTTCCTGGCCTGCAACGCACCATAAATATGTTGGATATTTTGTGTAGATTTGGGGTCTGGCTGTATTTTCTTACCACCAAAAATAATGGTAATTTGACGATGACTACTCCTTGCATTTATATTGGGTTTGGCCTTATTTCCTTTCAGTGACCATTCCTTATTACATTATATGGGATCAGTTAGTGGTATACATTATTGTTGGTGGTATTTTGGTGAGCATAATGATTCTGTTTTATTTGTGTCCCCAATATACACAAACTCTTCTTTTTCTTAGACTGTTCTTGTGTTCTATAGAGGTCTCGGACTTACATTCAGAAACACCACAGCTTCACATATAGCATTCTCAATAACCTGTGGTATTATCACTAATTTATATACATTAGTGAACTATGTTTCCATAGGCCTCTTTGCTGGTTCATGTACGTCCAGCAATGTCTACTGTATTAGATTCCACTCAGACACCACACACTGAGTGGAAACACGCACACAGCTATTTATCATTGCGAGTGCTATTATTCCATCTGCATGGGAAACATGACACATGTATTACCTAAAAAATCTTCCCCCCTCCCGAAATATTATTCTAAATGCACCAAAGAAAAAGACAAAAGCAAAAACACTCTACACGGTTCGTGTCCATAACATTTATATTATAAACAGTTGCATTTCAAAATAGCACCTTACCCTTCTTGCTGCCACCTTATCTAACAAACAGAAGAGAAAACAAATGCAGCAATAAAACGAAATTCACTCCACATTATTTGTAACAATAAGAAGGAAAAATTACAGCAATAGAACAATATTCACTTTGCAACATTATGGCGTGGCAATTAAACACAGGGGATTCCCTATTGCTACTCTCCCTGCCTGATATTTATAGAAGGTCATCCGTAGAGCACACAACCTCAATTCACTTGCATAATTACCAGCTATCTGTAGCTCTCCCACACGCGACCTCCCATCGCTCGCCTCCGAGGAATGGGAGAAAAAAAATATTCTGGTGTACTTTTAAATCTGCAGCCTGTGCCCATTTGCACACCCATATGTTATGCTAACAACATAGGGCTGGCTATATGTGCCACATTATTGCTGGCAATAATGTTATCACATTCAGTGGCGCTGTACTCCAAAACACAATAAATTATACTACAGGTCCATGCAAATTAGTGGCATCAGCATGCTGTGTATCTGTAAGTGACTCCTCCCCTACGATATTTGAAGCAATTAAGAAATTGCATGTCCTAGGCTCCGAAATTCATGTCCCCACAGGTGGTTGGAATCTAAATATAAGTTAATGGTTCTGGGAACTGCTGCGATCCTGGGGATGGAAGCTAATTGCAACCTTGGTTATGATATTTGGGATCCTCATATTCTGCTGTTGTTGCATACAATGCCTGCCAGCCATTTGCTCCCAAATTACAAATGAGTGTGTACATGCAATCTGTACAAAGCCTCCTCCTCGTATGATAAATGATGGTGCAAAACACGCAAATTTAATAAATAAAGAATGTATGGCAATTAATATCTCTGATGATGATGAAAGCGACATGGGTAGTTCAGAATTGGACACATGGTACGATGAAGATGCGATGTTTGGCTGATGCTATTGGCTTAAGGCGAAAAGGAGGGTTTGTTATACCGAAAACGTAATCACATAGCCGAATGATACGTATAATATGTTGGCTAGAAGTGAATCGCATCATGTGACAAACATCGCAATCCGAGAAACCTGAATGTAACCATAGGGAGTCCATTTTGTGAATGCCGGCCATTTTCTCTTTTTGTAACGCTTTGCACATGTATTCTATGCTTTAGATCCATACACGGTGCAAGGCCACGGCTTCAAATCTGAAATTCTAAGGCAGACAGGAATGCAGAACTGTGTTTTCCCTCTCACTAAGTCCTTGAAGCCACGCAGAAGCCATGCCTAATCAGTAGTCCATGTGCCGGTTTGTCTTGCAAGCATTGTTGTAAAAGGCAGTTAAACATGAATTATATTCTTCTAGCAGTGCTCCTTCACAGAGGATGGTATTTCCTGCTTCATAATTGTCTGACCCTTAGGTCATGAGCAGTAACAAACAGATAACGTAGTATGGAATGTTTCTCTGCTAAGAACAAGATATCCTTACCGAGCCAGAGCTATATGTTCCTCATAACAGAAAACTGTTTCTGCAGCCTTTGCTAGAATAACTAATGTTTAGACTGAATGAAGACTTGTCATAATGTGTCATAATTGTCAATCACTGAACCCTAGCCTGTATGACATGTATGAGGGCGGGTCGATTAGCTTTAACAAACGATGATGTATGATGTATATATATTGCTGCTTGAGCACTGTTCGCTCTCTCTTGCATCTCACGGTGTCTGGGAACAAATGTCGTGAGGCGTTGAGACCCAGTCAGCCGACTGAGATACTCTGAATAGAACTAGACTTGTTTGGAAAACAAACCTCGCGACTGATGTGTCATTGGGTATATGGTTGTTGTGCCTTATTTCCATGTATGGTCTTTTATGGCCTTGCAGTAACACCAGCGTTTTACTACCTCCCGAAAGTCCACAAACATGCCACTAAACCACCGGACACCCCATCGTTTCTGCGATTGGGTCTGTTTTAGAACCCCTTCAATCTATGCTGATACATTTTTGAGACACTTTGTAGAAAAAATGTGATCATACGTTCAGGACACCACATGTATGATCAAAATTCTGGATAATCTTGACATTATTAATGAAGATGTCTTTTTAATTTTAGACGTGGAATCCCTTTACACGAGCATTCCCCAAACTAAGTTTATTGAAATAATGCATTCCTATCTGGAAAAGAGAGGGAACCTCACGGTCCCCTCTAATTTCATTGGCGAATGCATTAAGGTAGCTTGGACCAGCAACTTGTTTTCTCTTTGAAGGTAGATACTACCAACAACAACATGGTACAAGCATGGTTGCGACCTTCACCAAGTACCGAGTGAATCTCTTCATGGATGAATCAGAGAACAGATCAATATATGCCATTAACAACCCCTTCAGGGACTCAATAAAAGCTTGTCATCGTTATATTGATGACGTCCTGATGTTATGGGGCGGTGGAATACCAAGGTAAGAAGAGTTCCTCATATGGCTGAATCTACAAGAACCATCCATCAATTTCACCATGACTATCAATAAAGATAGAATGGCTTTTTTAGATCTTGAGATCTATAGGGCAGAAAATAACAAACTGGGTACAACATTGTACAAAAGCCAGCAGATAAGAATACGTTGTTGGCTTTTGATAGTTTCCATCAAGCTAGTCTCTGCGATAACTTACCATTTGGACAGTTCTTGCAGATTAAATGAAATTGCACGTTGAAAGAGTATGAGGTACACAGTAAAAATCTGACTGAAAAACTGAAAAAACAAGGCTACCCTGCCCATATTATTTGCAGGTCAAATAAAAGTGCTTAACGTGCCAATAGAGAAGACTGTTTAACAAAACAGGTCAAAGTAAGGGAAGACAAAATTACTTGTGTCACTTCCTTTTCGCCTATTAGTAACCACCTTTGCAAATGCATTCTCCAAAACTGGGGGCTGATTAATACTGAAAACTTTAAAATCAATAAAACACGATTTGTGTTTAAGCCTATGCTGAACTTGCGCAATAAATTAGTCCATACATACCCACTGATTAAAGAGAAACCATCCACTCAAACCACTTTATGGAATTCTTCTCCAGTTATCGGCCACTTTAAATGTGGTACGTGCTCAGTCTGTAACCTCACTAGTAATATCAAAGAAATAAATTTAAAAGGACGTGTCTGGCAGGTTAAGACCTTCACAAACTGCCAAACCAACTGTAGATGGCGTAAAATGCCTGGGTGAGCTGCTGTATATCGGAAAAACTAAAAGACCAATCCGACAAAGGATCTGCGAGCATCGCTCGTGTGTGAAAAACAGTGTAACAGATAAACCACTAGTAGCACACTTTAAACAAGTGAAACACTCACATAATCACATATATTGGTTCATAATACAAACAGTCCCTATGCACCAGAGAGGTGGAGACAGAGACTTAAAATTAAGAAAACTGGAACAAAAATGGATTTTTGACCTTAATTCAGTAAAAGAAGGACTAAATATCACCATGGAATGGGGCCTTTTTGTTCATTAAATCTTTAAATAAATATTGAGCTAGAATCCGACTAGGCCATTAACAATCCAGCCATTTAGATGGAACAATACCATACTCTGGTATCAGTTTTAAGATCGAGTATATACCATGATAGTCAATGCCTTGAGACCATTGAGCTTAATCAGTACCAGACAAGGTCTGTGATAACGTCGTGAGGCATTGAGACCCAGTCGGCCGACTGAGATACTCTGAATAAAACCAGACTTGTTTGGAAAACGAACCTTGCGACTGACGTGTCATTGGGCATATGGCTATTGTGCCTTGTTTCCATGTATGATCTTTTATGGCCTTGCAGTAACACCAGCATTTTACTGCCTCCCAAAAGGGCATAAACATGCCACTAAACCACCGGGATGCCCCATCATTTCCGTGATTGGGTCTGTTTTAGAACCCCTGTCAATCTATGCTGATACCTTTTTGAGACCCTTTGTAGAAAAAATGGGATCATACGTTCAGGACACCACATGTATGATCAAAATTCTGGATAATCTTGACATTATTAATGAAGATGTCTTAGTAACTTTAGACGTGGAATCCCTTCACACGAGCATCTCCCAAACTAAATGTATTGAAATAATGCATTCCTATCTGGAAAAGAGAGTGAACCTCACGGTCCCCTCTAATTTCATTGCCGAATGCATTAAGATAGCTTTGACCAGCAACTTTTTTCTCTTTGAAGGTAGATACTACCAACAACATGTTACAAGCATGGGTGCGACCTTCGCCCCGGACCTAGCGAATCTCTTCAAGGGTGAATTAGAGAACAGATCAATATACGCCATTAACTACCCTTCTGGGACTCAATAAAAGCTTGGCATCGTTATATTGATGACGTCCTGATGTTATGGGGCGGTGGAATACCAAGGTTTGAAGAGTTCCTCATATGGCTGAATCAACAAGAACCATCCATAAATTTCACCATGATTATCAAAAAGATAGAATTTCCTTTTTAGATCTTGAGATCTATAGGGCAAAAAATAACAAACTGGGTACAACATTGTACAAAAAGCCAACAGATAAGAATACATTATTGGCTTTTGATAGTTTCCATCCTGCTATTCTCTGCGAGAACTTACCATTTGGACAGTTCTTGCGGATTAAATGAAATTTCACGTTGAAAGAAGAGTATGGGGTACACAGTACAAATCTGACTGAAAAACTGAAAAAAACAAGGCTACCCTGCCCATATTATTTGCAGGTCAAATAAAAGGACTTAACGTGCCAATAGAGAAGACTTTTTAACAAAACAGGTCAAAGTAAGAGAAGACAAAATTACTTGCGTCACTTCCTTTTCGCCTATTAGTAACCATCTTCGCAAATGCATTTTCCAAAACTGAGGGCTGATTAATACTGAGAACTTTAAAATCAATAAAACACGATTCGCGTTTAAGCATATGTTGAACTTGCATGATAAATTAGTCCATACGTACCCACTGAGTAAAGAGAAACCATCCACTCAAACAACTTTATGGAATTCTTCTCCAGTTATCGGCCACTTTAAATGTGGTAAGTGCTCAGTCTGTAACCACACTGGTAACATCAAATAAATACATTTAAAAGGACTTGTCTGGCAGCTTAAGACCTTCACAAACTGCCAAACAAGCTGGGCCATATATGGCATAAGATGCCCATGTCAGCTGCTATATATCGGAAAAACTAAAAGACCAATCCAACAAAGGTTCTGCGAGCATTATTCGTGTGTGAAAAACAGCGTAACAGATTAACCACTAGTAGCACACTTTAAACAAGTGAAACACTCACATAATGACATATATTGGTTCATAATACAAACAGTCCCTATGCACCCGAGAGGTGGAGACAGAGACTTAAAATGAAGAAAATTGGAACAAAGTGGATTTTTGACCTTAATTCAGTAAAAGAAGGACTAAATATCACCATGGAATGGGGCCTTTTTGTTCATTAAATCTTTAAATAAATATTGAGCTAGAATCCAACTAGGCCATTAACAATCCAGCCATTTAGATGGATCAATACCATACTCTGGTATCAGTTTTAAGATTGAGTATATACCAAAATACCCAATGCCTTGAGACCAGTGAGCAAGATCGGTACCAGACAAGGTCCATAATAATTAACCAATGGAAAGCAGTGAGCTACAAATTAAGATGGCTTTTAATAAGTCGGCCACTGAGAAGAATCCATGTTGTGTATAAATATTGATGGCGGTATTAAATCCTCAATGCCTCCACCGATATCTTTGTATTGTTGGGTATCTGGGGATAAAAATTGAAAAAAACACACAAAATGGCAGAGAAAATGGTAAACAGATCGTATCAAAACGCTTGACCTGTGAAAATTTCAAAAAATGCTGTGTAAAAAGGTGCCATTTTCATCAGGCGCAGATTTTAAATATAACAAGCGATCCCGCGCATGTATCGGCAGACCTTCAAAGTGAGAAAGTCCAGAAAATGTTAAATAATCTAAAGAATAATGAGACCTATATTGTCCAAATAGAATTAAGAATATATTTGGATGAAATGTATAACAAAGATAAGAACCGGAGGAAAAACAATGTAACCACAGATATCCATTAAGCGTTGTAAGAACACCAAAGACATTAAGGCAGGCAATCTCTATGTAGCGTTAACACACACGCACTACTCCCAACATGGCGTTGAGAAATCGCCACAATCAAGGGAAAGCAGCGCTACAGTGCTATACGACAGAGCACTTAACCTGAGCCTTCTGAATTACAGACGCTGTTACATCGCATCCGGTGACAGTGAACGCAACGAAAGGAGTACGAGAATTAAGTGCGTGTTTTGGGATCAGCGGCTTGGATTTTGCCTCCTAAATTATGGATTCAGTGAAGATGGTAACGATATCCATTGATGCATTTGTTAATAAATCCCCCCCTTTGGCAAATGCTTGAAAAGGTGTCAGGCGACAAATGCAAAGGAAAGAAAATCAGCAATTAATGATCTGCAGACACTCTTTGCAAACTTCACCTACAAGCTAGAAAAAGGAAAGAAACCCTGCATTTATGCAGTAAGTGGAACGTGAGTAGATGCGCTAATGAAATGTTAAAGAGAGTCCGTTACAGAAGAAAGGGATGTTATTGACACATAAGATTGCCTGATAGTACTAAATAAGTGGCACAGAAGTAAAAACAGGACTGCAGTAATTCAAATATCAATGCCATTATGCATATACTGGTGATTTTTTTTTAAAAAGAATGGGCAGAAGTACCTCAAGTGCCCAATAACATGCACAAGTATAGAAAAACGAAAATGATACGCTGAGTAAAGTACACATGTAGTACGCAACATATATTGGTTGTAAGACATTATAGAGAATGGGAAATTAAATATGCGTTTTCCCAAATATCTGTTGGGTAAAAGATGTGCTTCAAAGTGTTGAAAATCAGGAACATAAAGATGTCCTGTCCTTTTCCAACTAGTGTGATAATGATTACCACTGATGGAAGATCTTCAGAAT
This sequence comes from Ambystoma mexicanum, assembly GCF_040938575.1. Lineage (NCBI taxonomy): Eukaryota > Metazoa > Chordata > Amphibia > Caudata > Ambystomatidae > Ambystoma > Ambystoma mexicanum. Next base: position 461,259,879 of record NC_090922.1, read on the forward strand.
AATGACATCTGAAAGATGCCCTCTCATACACTCCAAAGCAATTGAAGGTTAGTGCAACATTCCCCACCCAAGACTATAGAGTTGATACACAGGTAGAGGAATGTTTTTAAAGAGACGTCCTGGTCTTTTACAGCACCCATTGCAAAATCTCTCGTCTACCATCTAAACATGCAGAAGTGTTGTATGTGTGTCTAACGAACAAGTATCCTGAAGATGGGCACATCAAAGTGTACATCGTAGATTTAGTCAATAGTAGACTTTAACCCTTGGACCCAGAAACACGACAAACCACCCAGTGTTGATACATTCAGTATTGAAGAAAAAGAGAGAGGGCAAACATAGTAATATGTGTTTTGAATAATGCCCCTCACTTCCCAATACTAACCTCACTCCCATCCTGTGCTCAAGTAATGAATATGTGTATAAAGGGTTCAGACAACCAAGTCTGGATACAGAGTTGTATCATAATTGAAGCCTGTATTTTATTTGTTTTTATTCATTTTCCGTGTTTTGTATAAAGATTAAAATATGAAAAACATCTTTTTGAAAAATACAGTGTACCTCTGTCTGAATCACATATGACAGCTCTAATTTACTTGGTTTAGTCGGAGAAGCACAACTTGAATGTATGAAGAGTGGGTAGCCGTAGTGTGGAATTGTGTTCTCTAATATGTGTTTTGGTCCTCATCCACAAAGCCTCCAAAAAATGAGGACCCCCCCTTGTTTCTAATTTGTAGTATTCCCTGCTTCGATGGCACCTACAGGATAGTCTTCAACTCCAGTGAGCATTAGCCTGGTTCCAGTGCATCCAGCAGTTGAGGCTTTAGTCCATAGCAGTTCATCCCCACTGGTACCAGTGGATGGTTAGGACACAGAGCTCTCCATTGCCTTGGATGCACCTGGCTTTACCCTTATGGCAGATGAATGGACTGGAATGGACTGCACTCCCAATAAGGTTCGAGAGATGTCTTCTTCTTGATGTCCACGAATGAAATCAAGGGAGGAGTGGAATTCCTTATAAAGTTAAAAGGTCACAGGGTATTAGGCAGAAGCAAGTCAGTGTAAGGGTCCAATCCCTGTTGCTGTACAAGTGACCTTCACCTTCTTGCAACATACCCAAAGTTCCTTGTTCTTCAGGAAATAAAGGGACAGGGAGGAAAGTGAGCCCCCACACGGAACCAAGAGGATCGTGAACCCCTTCTCAAAGGTCGGGATCCCTCTCTTGCTATCCTCATCCCATCCCCTTCTCATGCCTGAAACTTCAAAAGCCCATTGATGTGCAACCATCTTTTGTGAGGCTGCCCTTTGTTATAGGAGTTATAGGAGTTATTAAGGATTCATCACCAGCATAAGCAATCAGCCACTCCACATGAGGTCAAGGTGTGAGAGTCCGACTTATGGCCGTAAAAAAGGTTTAATCGTGGGAATGAAACCATTTGCTATAATTTCTCAAAGGGGAAGCATTCTCGTCCAATGCTGGCTTCATGTAGAGGAAAATAAATATAGTAATTTAAATTTAGAAACATTGGAATTGGATGCATATCTATTTATTTTCACACCAACATAGTCTCCTTTTGCCAAATGTTGCTTTACACTTAGTTCACCTACCATCCAATATGAAGGGTGCTAGGAGTCTTCCATCAGGTATGGAACAACATGGGAGTAACACATGAGTTTTGACATGGCACTTTATGAGTGGAAGTACAATCCCATGGTTGTCAGCTGAAATAAGGCATTAGCAACATGTTCTGATTCATGTTATTTCCCTCTTCCCTGTACCCCATCTTTTTGCAGAGGTGCCATTAGATGTTGACATGATAACATGGCATAGGGCCTCATTCTAAGTATGGTGGTAAGGCAACAACGTTGCCGGTAGCACTACCAGCACCGTTGCTACTGTACCACCATACTATGAGCAGTGCTCGTGGGAGCCTGTCAGTCCTCCAGGGCTGCCCTGGCAGGCAGAGAGGCACTCGCAAGCAGAGCAAGTCGAATGCACCAGCACCGTTGTAAACGGTGCCGGTGCATCCGACGTCCCCATTCCTATTGAGCCCTATGGGGCTCAAGTGGGAATGGGAATGATTCGGGCCCGGCACCCACGAAAGGGCAATTACCGGTGCGGCTGGGCCGGAATAGCCCGGTAATTGCCCATTCATGGGTGCCGGACCCAGATACGAGCTTGGAGTAGCCTTGCCGGTTTTACCGGCAAGGCTACCTCCAACCTCGTAATGAGGTCCATAGTGTATAAACATGAAAAACGGCTACAAAGGCTTCATGCGAATTTGCACATAACGTTGGAATCTGAAATGTGGCCAATTCACCTCTCATAAGTATATTGGTGCTAGTGGCTAATATTATGCATTCATTGCACCTGAAGTCAGCTCAGGTGTTGTTATTGACAGCACTGTTTAGCCATGGAGCATTTTTTTAATCAGAGGACACTTTTCTGCGGAGGAACAACCTTCAATTTGACACAAATATAAAAACTCAAGAGACAACACTCCAAATTATGACTTCCTGTGCTAGAGGAAGTCCCATCCATCCAACATTTTGAACATTATTCCCCCTCCAAAAGCCATTATGTGCTGCAACACAGCTATCAGGGAGTGAGAAATCACATACTCTACTGATAGCCTACAACACTATACAGGCTCAATACCAGTAGAGTCCACTTCCAGATACACACCTAGTAAGTTGTCCAAAAGTAGTTAAACATTTTCACTGGGACTGGAACATAAGTCAGACCCCCAACTTATCATAAACATACTACACATGCATGCCCGCATGCACACACACACACCCCAAAACCCCCTGCTCCTTCATGACTTCGTTCTGAGGGCATGGATTAGTTAAGCAACTTAAGTCCTTGTCATTCAGCCAACAGGATCAACACTGTCTAAGGAACTTCCAATGCATGCATGTTATCTGCTAAGAATGAGTTTCTTGCTTGGTCCATGTTTTAAAGTCAATATTGGAGAGCCCTTTCTGCCAGGGCCTGCATATTCCCTTAATTCAATGACTGCCTGTCTTTACAGTGCTGTATAGAAATCCTGAGATGGGTGATTGATTACAGATCTTTCAGCATAGTGACACGGTGTTATAGCCTGTGGTCATGTTGCACGTGCTGCTCCTCTCTGGCCCGATACCTCTGATACTTGGTGGAGTTCGTCATTCGTTGGAATTTCTTTGTCTCTCAAGTTGAGTGCCCCACGCCGCACCTATTGTGACTGATTTGGTCCTCATACACTGGCAAAGACACACTGGAGGTTTGTTGAGCGTCCAGTATAAGTATACCCTCAACACACAGTGATAAAACAAAATATTTAGGGCCTCATTACAAGTAGCGCGGTAAAAACAGGGTCATTACTGCCATGGCGGAACGAGCAGGTCCGTGCTCGTATGATGCCGCTAATAGCGGGTGATTACAAGTGCGTGAGCATGCGCGAACCCCCATGCCAGTAATGGCCATACGGGCATGCCACAAAAGGCCGTCCAACCCCCGATAGCACCATCACGGGACCCGCCGCCACCGCCTAGGAGGAACCCCTAAATACCGACCCGGTAATACCAACATGCTAATACCGGGCTCGTAAAAATGGACCCGGAAATAACGTCATCACATTGGAACGGGAAATGGGCCGGCGGCCATCTTTAAAAACACAATCCATTGCAATCCTCACAAACCACCAGTTGATTCCTGGAGATCTCTGTGCCAATACTTTGAGAATGTCGAAGGCTACCCAGAAGATCACCCCCTGGCTGTGGAAACAGCGTTTCTCTGATGCAGAAATAAATATGTTAACGGACACACTTGCTACACATGCAGACCTCATGAAATCGCATGACATGAAGCGTGAGGTCCAGCAGAATAAGAAGGACATCTGGCAAGAGGTAGCCTGCAAGGTGTCGGCGGTAGGAACCACCCCACGTAGTGCAAAGGACTGCAGAAAGAGGTGGGGTGACCTCCGCTTGAGGGTCCACAACATCATGGCAAGCAACAGGAGGCAGGCCATGGCCGCCGGCGGGGGTCCCCACTCTCCTGCCAAAATGATGCCCTGAGAGGAGACCGCAAGCAGCTTCATTGATCCAGAGCCTATCGAGGGATTCGGGGAGATGGAGATGGGTTCGGCATCATCCCCAGAAGGAGGTGAGTGACCCTGCAGATCCCTGTAGGGGAAACCATGACGTAGCACAAGTGATGTGGAAGAGAGTCTAGGCAAGGCAATGCATGTCCCAACACCCACATTAACATATCCAAGTCCAGATGGCGGGCCAAACCCTGCCAGACAGAAATGCATGCTGAGTGCCAATCCCATAACCAACACACAGGCAACACACCTGGACCGTTCCCATGTAACACATCACACAAACCCCAAATCAACGGCATGCCCCCTGCCATGCAGTGAATGTCAAAATGCCCCCTCAGAATACCCTGTGGGACACACCTGTAAGACATGAATGCATGACTAAATTAACAATGAACAGCACCATGTATGCTTCTGGCATGTAACACCATCACTGATGCCCTGCATCTCTTCTACCCCCCAGGCACCGATGAGGAAGATGCCAGGCAAGAGAACACTGCAAGGGCATCCACATCCCACCTGAAGAAAAGGGATACCGCCACAACCACCTCTGTGGCAGCCAAGTAGGCCACACCCCCAGCCAGTGGGCCTGACCGAGCCGAGACACAGCCACCAACACCTGCTGCCAGTGTGACTGACACACTTGAGACCCAGCAGCCCACACCAGTTGAAGGGGAGTCCATACAAGCACCGGCCACCACTGAGGATGACATGGATGGCAATGTGGACCAGGAGGGAGTCACAGAAGTGACATGTCCACCCAGCCCAAGCCCTGTGTACACCCCTCGTACCCCATATCGAGCCCTCACCCACCTACAGCAGTGCTGATCCCTGCCTCCATGACTTGGACCTGAGCCCCTTCGAGGAGGACAGCACCCAAAATGCAGGCCCCGTAAGTGCAACACCCACCACTCCAGCTCCCACCAACACCCTCGAGTCACGTCTGTCGAGGGTGGAGGCCCGACAGGAGGACATGTTGGACCTCCTGCGGCAGTACATTGCCGATGGAGAGGACACCAGGCAGGGAATTGCCACTGCCATTCCGGGGACCACAGCGTCCATTGCAGCAAACACAGCTGCTGTGAATGCGTCGGCTGTGCTGATGAGGGACTGTCTGGGGGCAGTAACACAAGTACTTACTTCAATCCTGCTCCACATGCAGCGGACATGCGTTACAGCAGGCTTGGAACCTGCCACCGACTCATCATCAGCCACCACACCTGCCTCCACAGTCCCCACCAGCCCTGTGCGCCAGACCCGAAGGAGTGCACAGCACACCGAAATGCCACACTGGACAGGGAAAAAGTCCCGCAAGTAGTGTGGGCAGACAATGGGAGTGGGACAGATTGTTGGGGGTGAAGGGGAGCATTTTGTGGAGTTCATTGGGGTTTTTTTGGAGTATCTTGGGTGTGTTTGGGAGTTCACTGGGGGTTTTTGGAGTTTGTTGGGTGGGTTTGGGAGTTCACTGGGGTTTGGAGGGGAATGGTCACATTTTTGCTGTTTGTACTAATACACCAGTTGTGAGGAAAAACATTCAATGACTGGACATTGTTCATTTGTGTGTATCCATTTAATGTGTGACGGTGTTCAGTAGCCAACTCCCAACAATCCCTGTGTGCATGTCCACATGGACCCAGTGTGTCACTGACACATGTCTATCATAGTCCCTGTGGTTCAGAGATATTTGTGAATCAGTGTTTGGCGTACTGCATGGCCATCCTGTGCATCACATACTGGGAGGGGGCTACTTCACCTCCGTCTTCATCCTCATCATCCTCACCTAGTGCATGCATGTCAATGTCAGGTGGCAGTGGTGCATTTCTCCAGATGCACATGTTGTGCAACATGACACAGGCCATGATAATCTTTGTCACCTGCTCAGGTCTATGAAGGAGTGCTCCACCAAACCTCCTTAGGCAGCGGAAATGCGCCTTCAACAGGCCAAAGGTCTGCTCAATCATAACACGGGTACGGGTGTGAACACGATTGTACTCCTCGTCATGGCTGTTCTGCTAGTTCCGCACGGGGGTAATTAGCCATGGCCTCAAGGGAAATCCTCCATCACCAGCAAGCAAATACAAATAGGTGTGTGTCACTATGAGCTGCCACCTTCAGGGAGCACAGTCATGGCAGCAGCTCTTTGGGGTGGACATGCACATGTCCCTGTACGTATGCAAGAATGTTAACTAGATGCATACTATACTGCTATGAGGTGTGGTAGTCTGGATGGCGTTCAATAGATGATGAAGGGTGAAATAATGCATGCTGAGGCGGATGTACTGTGGTTGTATGACAATGTATAGCCTCCCATTTATGCTGTGTATTATACGCTGTGCCTGGTCACATTAGCCACATTGGCACAGATGCAATCCTGTTCAGTCATGCATTGCTTGACATACCCATGGTAGCCTTGTTGTGCCTCTTACTTGTTGTCATTGTTATGCATAATTGGTAAAATGTTTGCCAGTGATGTGTCATTTTGGGTTTGGGAGATTCAGGTCAGGAGTGTGTAGCTCTGCATGCATTCTCCAATCACAGTCAACTGCCACCCAGGTGGGGTAGGCATCCCCCCCTTTCCCACCCAGGTGGAGTATGCATCCCTACACATCAGTAGCCCATTGCACTGCCATGGCCCACTCAGGCAACTCACCAAGCAGCCAGGCACGTGGTCCAGCATGTCGCTCCATGTGACGGGGTAGCGTGGAGTTACGCAGCACCATGGCATCATGTGTTGATCTGGGAAATCGGGAGCAGAAATGTGTGATAATCTTGCAGGAGTCACATACCATTTGCACATTGATGGAATGGTATTGCTTGCGATTGCGGTTCACCGCCTCCATGGCATGGCGGACTACCAATTCCACATGGGTGCAGTCCAGGGCACCAACACAAGTGGGCATGCCTGATAGTGCATGGAAGCCTACTTTGATGTCGGCTATCTCCTGGGCAGTCCGTGGTAGGGATATGTGGGTGCTTGTGTTCTTGAGGAGGGCATCCAGCACTTGGTTCAGCATTCGTGAAAATAGTGGTTGTGAAATGCCATGCAGCTGCCCCATTGTGTGTTGATAGGTGCCTGTGGCCAGGAAGTGGAGCACAGACACCACTTTTAGTAGCGGGGGGATGGCAGTGTGTATTTCTATGAGGCTGGCAATGTCGTTGTGTATCATGCCCACTATGGTGGTGATGGTGTCCCGGTCCAACCGGTACAGGGTGTGGATCTGCTCAGGGGATAGGTTGAATGGCCTGGGTCTGAAGCGAGGGATTGGTGGCTGCCTACGAGGCACTGCTTGCTGCGCTGGTGGTAATTGCTGGCCCTGTCTCGCCCTCCTTCTCCTCCTGTGTCTCCTCTGTGCTGCCTGTTGTTGCTGCTGTAGTTGTTGTTGGAGTTGCTCTTCTTGCTGTAGTTGTAGCAGTATGGGCATGTCCTCCAGCGCCATGATTGCAACAGCTAGTGGTAGCATTTTGGTGTAGGTAGGGGTGTGTTGTGTGGGTGTACTCATTTTATACTGGCCCAGCCTCCATTGACTCCACCTGTGGTGATTGTGTGCACCTGTGTCAGTTGGCTTGATTGCTGATTGCTGTTTGTGGGTGGTCTGCGATGCCTGTATGGCTGGCATCATGCAGCCTCAGGTTACCGCCTTCAGGATGCCGGTATTTGCATGTCCGCGTGGGTTGTGATGTCCTCCTATTATTGGCATGCCGGTATTTGCTCTCCAAAGGGGCGCGTGTACGCGCCCATGCCGGTATGAGGGGGCACGGTACGGGCGGTGCCGGTAATTGGCGGGTTGTCAGGTCGGAATGCCCCGGACCCGTTAATGATGCCGCTATTACCATTCCGCATTCATTTTTTCATTACCTCCATTCTCGTAACGAGGCCCTTACTCTAATAATGTTTATGTAAACAATGTGCAAGCGCCTTGCCCTTTTTTAAGTAAACAAAGGAAATTCAGAGGCCGGCTGGGGCAGTTCCCCTATGGCCTTGGTGACAATCCACCACTGTATTTTTGTACCACTCAGCTACGCAAACAAGCAGAAGACAATTCTTAATGCATGCAAGTGTCATACACTGTGCACATGACGTGACCATTGTCTGGATGCATCACTCCCATACAACTGTCAATGAATGCAATATTAGTCTTTGCACCATGTGAAGTACATTACTATGATTGGATTGAGAGTTAGGTAGAGTTCTGCCCCATGACAAATTGGACAAATAGATTTTTCATTCTTAATAAAAAAAGATGTTGTGGTCCTTAGGTACAATCTTTGGTCATCCTAGCTTATGTCTAAAACTTCATGAGACAACATTGACCAAATAGTGGTGCGTGCTAATGTTTCACCCAGGCGCAGGCTTTGACTATAGAAATAAAATTCCCCTGTTCCAAATCACAGGCAGTTGTGTATTAGTAGCATAGTGTATGACAATTTATTTGTTACCTGAATATCCTGGTATAGTTAATACACACTACTCGGATGCTAGCAACCTTGGTTAATCAGGTTTTTACCACTTGCTAAACATTTTCCTGCATTAGTAACATGCATTAGTATTCCTTTGTCATTATGTTGTTAGATTAGTTTGTTGTTATTCCTTACAATACATTCTGGTTTACATTTACAGTGGGCCACTGCCCATCTTATAAATAATCCTGTAGGAGTAGAAGTAGAGGAGGAAAGAAGAAAAGAATGAAGCCGAGTGTTAGGAAGTGTTTAGTTGTATTCAAAATGTGATAAGAGGGAGTGCAGTGGTGACCAAGCAATCTACACCATTCTGAGGCCTGAAGTGTACAAACTGGATTCTCACACGCCGAGATATCTAATTACAATAGAGACAAAGGGCCTCATTACGACCCAGGCGGTAAGTTACCGCCTGGGTCGTACCTTTACCACCATGGCGTAAACTACGTTTACGCCATGGTGGTTGGCGGACTTACCGCCCCATTCCGAGGTTGGCGGTGCGGTAAGTCCCCAATCCCCATTTACCCTTCCCCATTCCCATTTTTGCCCCATAGGGCATAATGGGAGTGGGGAAGGCGTTAATTACGCCACCGTAAATTACGGTGGCGTAATTAACATCAAGGTCGCTTAGCGCCATGGATTTTAACACCTGCAAAAAGCAGGTGTTAAAACTTCCATGGCGCTAAGGGACCTCGGAATCAGGCGGTAAGGGTCGGCGCTGTTTACGCCGCCGTAAACCCCTTACCGCCTGAGTCGTAATGAGGCCCAAAGGATATTTACATGCTAGCAACCATGGCTGTAAAGGCTTTGTACACGTCTATTGATCATACCCTGCCACTTAATAATATTGATTACACCCTTCAAAATGTTTCTGCATTATACTATACCTATGTGGAAATGCTTAAGGAATGTCTATCTTTCTTATTGAAAAGCAATATTTTTTTTATTTAATAACAAGCTATATCAGCAAACAAAGGTAATTGCAATGGGCACATGTATTGCACCATCTATGTCAAACGTATTGGTTGCAGAATGTGAACACAAACACGCTACGACACATCCAACCTTATCCAAGAATGTGATTAAATGGCTTAGGTATGTTGACAATGTTTTAACTGTATGGACTGCTAATGGTGAACACTTTGACCAATACTGTGAATACCTAAATGAGAACTCCTTAGGATTAAGCTTCACACTGGAGAAGAGTGGAGAGAAGGTCAATTACCTGGACTTATGCATTTACATTGAAGAAGGGAAAATACAGACCAGAACGCATAGGAAGAAAACTGAGGCAAATGAGACTTTGCACGCCGATAGCTCACACCTCAGAAGTACTATTGCAAATGTACCCATTGGCAAATTCACAAGAGCAAAAAGAAACTGCAGTACAGAATCAACATACCATGAAGAATGTGAACTTATTGAGAATAGGTTCCTAGACAGAGGATACTCTGAAAAAAGTATCAAAAAGGCCAGAGAAACAGTCACATCCAGAAACAGAATAGAACTATTGACAACAAGAGACAGGACCAATGAACCTAAGCTGAATCCAATCAGAGTGATAACCCTATACTCCAATGGCAACCATATGATTAGGTCAATCTTCTAGAAAAACTGGCAGATATTGATGCTGGATCCTGATCTAAAAGAAAATCACATCACTGAAAGGCACAACATTGTCTCTGCTAAGGCACCTCCTCTAGGAATGAAACTCAGCACCAACGGGTGATCTGATAACAGGATTCTACAAATGTTTCCATTTGTAGTATGGGTCACCTTAGGTGGCAGCCATCCAAATGCACGGCACGTGGCAGTCAGAAAACAAAACAATGACTGTCTCCCTTTCTGAGTCACTCGTGCACTCGTGTCTTCATTCACAAATGTAAAGCAACATTTTGTGAACATGAACAACATGCATTAAGATGTTAAATAACACAATACCTAAACCATTCGAAGGAAGCCATTAAGAGTTACTCCTGAAATTGACCAGGGAGGAAATCTAAGAACCCCAACACCAGTGAAACCCTCCAAATATAGGTATTGCCATGAGGGTTGAAAGGGATCAGAAATCGGACTAAGACCTATGACTTTGAAGTTAATCCTTTCATTTTAGGAATGGCAGACATGTTGGACAAACAACAAAAATTTAGTAAAAGTCAATACAACTTAATGCTTTGGGTAAACATTGCAATAATGATACCTAAACATAGGCCTGAGAGAATTTCTGTCTGTTGCTTTATCTCATATCCCAAGATAGACTGGTTATACACAGATATGGCTTCAGGATTTGTGATCTGTTCCCTTTTCCCCATAGTCTATGAAGTCCAGATGTGTATACCCTTGCACTGTCTTCCTTTCTCTCAGTTTTTAGGGTTTCCTGCAACCTCTGCTTTACTTCTGACACACACTCAGATCTCCCTCTGCCAAACTCTCAGACTAAGTTGCTTCCCACTTCATCGGTTCCCCTTCTGCCCAGGGTTGGACGCAGAACCAAAAGAGGCCCTGGAAATCATTTTCAAAATGGCTCCATATTACACATTTTGTGCAAGCCCAACCCCTTTCCCATAAGAAAATGTGGAAATCAAATAGGAACCTACACAAAAGAGGCCAATGGCGCTGAGGCACACCAGGAAACATCCAGAGCTCCGTTTAGGCCAGTACACACACACACTTCTGCCAGTCTCTCATATTTAAATGGTTCGCCTCTGCCAATCTCACTGGATTAAGGGGATTCCCATGCACTCAGGTTTTTATCTGTCAGTCCCTCAAAGGGGGAAGAGAGTCAACTTCAAACCCTGTAAAACAAATGTGGACATTTTCCTAGGAGCATGTGGTAAAGACAAGGAGCATCGATTTACAGTCCTTCTCTCAGTACACCAATGAAGCCCACCCCCAAAGCCACAGAAAATGATACTCTGCCCTCTGTGCTGGCTTGCTGGATATTTTTTCTTCGTACCCTACCTCTATCTGATCTCTATATATTTTCTTATTACCATTTCTTCTGACCCTCATAATTTTTCTCCTGATCCTCTTTAATCTCCACCTTCTCTTCTCTGTTTTTCTTTAGCTGTTCAAAATGTCTCCTCCTAACTAATCTCACTCTTCAACACCTGAGGTTTCTCACTTTGCTCATCAACTCCTCCTTCCTCCTTCTCTGCTGATCCTTCTTGAATGGACATTTGTAGTGGCCAGCAGCTTGGGTGTCGATGTCACATCTTATGTCACGTGGAACACTGTGATATGTTCTAGAGTAAGGTTCCAGAAGTGGCAGTTGGTGGTGGCCATCCTGGGTGGTGGCCACCGGTTATCAGAGTCGGGTTTAGTTTGTACCACGATGCGTAACCCAAGGGAATAAAGAAGGCATACCAAATCTACTTGTGAGCCTCTGTTTCTGCTTGATCGCTTACTGGGTCACGTGTAGTAAAGCAACCAGATCATTACAATATTGGCGATGAGCAGTCAATTGACTTTTCTGCGGGGTACACTTTGGCAGGAGGGGGGGAGTTGAAAAGTATGATCACAGACCCACCACCCAGGGCGTGATCTTAGCTGTGGCCTATAAGGTGTTAGGGCGCTGATATGTCAGCCTTTGTGGTGTTCATACATCTTGGAAGCAACGCTATCTCTTGTGCAACGCTATGTGTGGTCGAGGAGCGTGTGGACAGGGGAAATTGATCCTATTTGTGATTGGATTGTGGCCTGACTGCAGGCTCTGGAGAGTGGATGTTGGTGTTGCGTTGGACGTTGGATCACTCACTTCAGAAGGGAGCTCTTGTTGCTCTGGAGTTCAAGAAACTTGTGATGATGATTAACGGTGTAGAGCCAATTGTATTGCACGCTGAGGACGTTACATTGCCTTGCCGTGTGGCTATGGGAAGTGAACACGTTTGTTGAGTTGAACAGGGAGAAAAAAGGGCAACAGTATGGCGAATGAAGAGGGATGAGTCTGTGACACTGATGGTGAGGAGCTGCAGTTCTGCCAACGTCACAGAAGGTTGGAGGAGAACGAGTATCCAGGGGCTGGACGGTAATGTCAAAGGTGCTATAATATGATAGTTTATTTGTATAGCGCCTGTACACAATGTGTTTCAAAGCGCTATGCGAGCCATGAGAGAGTGAGTGTCCATGGGCTGAGCAGGACGTTAAGCCTTAACAGCAGCACAAAGGGATTGTGCAACAGCTGCCAGGCAAGTTTTGTTGTTTGGAAGAAGAAAGCAAGTTGGCTCTTGCACTTAGCTTCTACCTAATTTGTGGGGAAGTGCTTCATGTAAAGAAAATATCTATCTATTAGTTCTACAAGAACTCGATAGGGATCTAATAAATCTGTTTAATAAGATTAAGTGGAAATGCATACTTGAAGATTAACTGGAGCTGAACTATGTATAGAATGACACTGCTTATAGCTAAGTTAGTTTCTACTGTAGTAGTTAGGTTATGTTAAGGAGGAGTTATAGAACTTGGCCAGGTATTACTAGGATGTTAGCTTCATTGTTCTATTGCATTGCTTTTGTGTTATGTATGCATATTTATATTTACAGCACATTGATCTGCAATAATCCTGTGTGCAGGATAATGTGAGTATTTACAATCACAGTGGTATGCATACCTGGATTTACAATATGCTGATTGGTAATTATCTTGTGAGGGGCATGTAATGCAGAGTAAACAGCGGGGCCAGTTTTTCTTATGCCTGTTATGTGTGCAAGTGAGTTGGAGTTTCAGTATTCGTAAAAGGGATTCTGTCCATATTGGGCAGTGACTTGTTATGTTCCTAACTCCTGTGTGCAAAAGTGAGTTAGTGAATTGCACATACCTTACAAAGAGGATCCTGTCCCACTGGGCAGTGATTTTTAAGGGGATAACATTTTTATGCACGGTGCATGCTGTGTTCAAGTCAACTAGAGTGTTTGGCGACAGTGTGGTGGTTACAATAAGTGACCCTTAGGTTCTTTTCTTTTTATGGTGACTTTCAAGTTCCTGTTTGAACAATAGTGTCTATAGGTAAGGAAACAATAGTGTCAAGGGAGAGGCAAGTGAGGTGCCAGTACATTGTTTTGTTTTGCACATAGTTTAATTAGTTGGGTTAGGAATCTGATATGTGTGACTTGTGGGGAGCACATATTGAGGTTATGCCACAGGGCCATGATATTATTTTTAGTTTTTTTTATTGTGTTATGTTTTACAAAAAAAAAGAACTTTCACATTTTACAAACATATTTCATCACATTCAAAACTAACAGTTATCCTGAGACCAAGAAGTTATTGTGCAATTTAAAACATAAAACCTGAATTCAACAATCTAGAATCAATACTCCAAAGGAAATCGATACAGGGCATGGATTAATGAGGTGTTATCGCCCAACATAAGGCGTGACCAAAATATATTCCCCAAAAAATCAGAACACTTTGAGGCAAATTCTTTTAAATGTCGACTCCTAATATTACTTGGATAGGACAGGCGGTAATCAAATGCCCCAAGGTTTCCAATGTGGAAGGACATTTACAGAGATGACAGTCTAAGACTTGATCTTGATACACGTTCCAATGACCAGGGCATTCAAGGGTAGGCAACTGGTTGAGGCGAGAGGCAGATAGAGCATGCCTTGTTACACAGGAATCATCGGAGATATTTTAACAGATCAACTTTCTTCATAGGGAACTTGGCATACTCTCCATAGATGCTATACGTACCACCAGGTTGATCAATAGTCTCAGACCGGTTGCACATGACCAATTTATATTTGGTGGTAGCAAGGCAATTGATAAGTTAATCTTCTGAAGACACAATGTGGTCTAAGATGTTTGTCATATTACTCTTCAAGACATTGATCAATTCTACAGACCTCACAGTAGTGCGTTAGGGACAAATGTGTCCCTGAATGACATTTAGGAATAGCCACATATCCACCGTGGTCGTATCCAAGCCATACAGCAAAATAGGTTCTACCTTGGCCAGATACAATCTGATCAAGGAAGCATGGAGAATATGCACAGCTGCCAATATAAACATTTAAGTTGAGGAAATTAAAGGCTGTGCCATGTTTTTCAAAGATTCCTTCCAAGCAACCAAATAATTGCCATTAGAAAGATTATATCCCAGGTATCTCAGGGAGAGCTCTCTCCCAAGCCTGTGTTTGACAATTTCCCAGTACATAGTCTTGGGTTTAGTCTTAGTTTTGACCATTAACAAGTAGATTGTCATTGCATGCGTACTGAAAAAATAGGTTGATCTTTCTCTGGAGAGCTATGGGTGTCTTTTCAAGAGACAACCAGTTCAGTTTTAGATGGCCCAGTTTGGCAGGGAATGTGCTACTGTTTACCCAAAGATGGTCAATATCACTAATATAGGAATTAAAAAGTACTGGTGCCAAAACGCATCCTACAAAGGTTTTAACTGGCTTAGACATAGCACCCTCCCTAGAAATATGGTAGTCCCATTGTGCAACAGTGCCATCAGCTGAAATCATTTCTCCGGCATATGACTGATTCATAATTTGTGCCACAGGGTAGTTCTTTCTACGTGATCAAAGGTATTAGACATATTGATGAACGCCATATCCGTTTTTCAAATAGAGTTTGTTTTTACTGAGGCTTGTAAGTCAAGCATAATGGTTGTGTTTAAAGCAGTTCCAATTTGATGCCTCAAGACACCTCATACAGCGTAATAAGTTCCAACTGTCGTATACTGATGTTAAAGTCTCCTAACAAGAGGGAAGACATTTTTTTACTGACAGCATCAAGTAGGGAGACAGGCCTATAGTTATCCGGGTTGCCAACATCACCATTCTTATGGACCGAAATGATATCCCTCCATGTCGTAGGCAAGATATGATTCTCATAGATTGTATCAAAGAAACCATTAAGGAGAGGACACCAGATGTTAGGGGCATTTTTAATGACAGCAGGGTCAACCCATCTGGGACGGGCGCCCTCGAGGCCTTAGTTGTAGAAATGTCCCAAAGGATGTCATCCTCAGTACAAGGGCAAAGGATCGGAATCCGGGAGCCTAATGACCTGGGATTGTTTTAGTAAACCCAGCAGGCAAGGAAAACATCTCCATGTAGTAGTTTATTCAAACCTTTTCTAGAATATATAATTTGGGGCATACATCATATTACTATGATGTTACACGGCTATGCAGCTGCTACTGGAGCGACACGGTCGATTATAGACCACGTAACTCACGATGGACTTCTCTATACAGGATCATGTGATCATCCTGGTAGCTTTGACTTGAGTTATAGTGCCTGCTGTATTCTCAAAACGTGAGAGATCAGGTGACCGCTCTCAGTGAGGTGGGCGGGTGCACTGCCGGAATGTATACTATAAACTTAGAGGGTATGACGCGACAGCATCCATAGACACCTGCTTGCTGACAACATCAGCTGTCAGACACGCTGTTACGTTTGATCAGAGACTCTGGCTCTTTTCCTCTGCGGTGTCGGATGAGTAGCCCGAAGAAGCGGAGAGAAGTGGAATACGGTAAGGAATTCATCTGGGAATCATTATGTGCAGCACATTAGACACCTACTAGTCAACTCCATGTAGCCCCCGTATGGCACACCACAATCCTTGGGACCATATTAGCTGTACTGAATTTCACTATGCTGCGTTACATAATATGGGTACTGGACCACGAATGCCAAAATATGGTTCTCTTACCGTTAGAAGGCTGCTTGTCACCGTTGATGCATTGCATGACTTAGGTGAACAGTGCTCACTGCACCAGTTTTCCATGACAGCCTCATGTCACTTTAGGCTGCCATGAGCTCATGTCCATTGAAATGGACACAGTCACACGAGCTCACGGCAGGTTACTTCCTCTGTTATACTCTTAGTGCTTCTCTATGTTCCCATTGGGGGCAGATACCTAGTATCATCTAGTTTCATATATCCCACAGGTTTATGGCTTGCCATTATTTGCTTGTTACATAGATGACTGTAATGCCAGCACATTCTTGAGACCCCGGTTGGACTACGGCTTTGGGTGACGGGACTCCTTCGAGAATCACGATTGATTTATTTTCCGTGGCACCATTTTTTCATCATCATGTGGTAAGCCAGTTTTTGCCTACATCATTCATCCTGGTGAACTCGGGCCCTAAAAACCTGCTACTGTCCTTTATATTTGGCGCAGACTCCAGCTCTGCTGTGCCTTTTGGTGCAGAAGCCTCTGATACTTCGAACAGCAGCCCCTTCCTGCTAGCTACAAGGTTAGTGATAATAGAGTATGCCCTGTGCATGAGGTCTCTGGCATGAAAATGTTTTTTTCTGCCCTTGGTGAGGCTTTCTAAATTTCAAAATTTCATGACTGTTTCTTCGACTCACTCCCAGATTCAACTGATCAACATAAAAAGCATGACTACCTTAAATTAAGGAACAAATGTTCATTCCACCCACAGATAAACCATCCTGTGATTAACTTGTTCAATTTTCAGACATCAAAGGAACTGAAACGCCTCAAATACAGCTCCTCCCAAAAAATCAATATCAGAACACACCAACTAAAATTGATAAAAGAGCTAGCAGAAAATGCGACCATCACATTGAAACCAGCCAACAAAAGCACAGCATTGCTACTAATGGACACTGACTTCTACAACTCAGGCTGCCTGAAATTACTTAATGACCAAGGGTCTTATTTAGTCCTGGACTCAAATAAAAGAAATTATTAAAAAAGCTGTTGAGAAGGCGTCTGACATGTATTGGATATCAGATCACACCAGTGATTTTCTAATAAAGAAATTTCTGGTAACCCCGGTATTTTACGCCCTTCCAAAAATACACAAACACAACATCAATCCTCCCTTCAGACCCATTGTCACTGGGAAGGATAATGTATTTCATCCTTTGGCAGTCTACCTAGATCGAGCTTTACAAGCGCTGGTCCAAAAAACATCTGCTTACCTGAAAGACACAGCACATTTCCTCAGACTATTGAAAGAAGTACAGATCGACAATCCTTCAGCGATTCTGTTCACACTTGATCTGAATAGTTTATATACATCAATTCCACACCAACAGGGGATCAACTCCCTAGAATGGTTCCTCTTAAAAGACAGAGAGACTTTGATTCAAAAAGTATTTGCTATAGAATTGATTAACATCATCCTTTTCAATAATTATTTCCATTTCAACGGCAAATACTACTTACAAACAGCCGGAACATCAATGGGCTCACCAGTTGTACCTTCGTATGCGAACAATTTTATGTTCCATTTTGAGGAACCCATGTACTGCATAATGACCCTTGGAAAAACAAGATAGTATTCTGGAAAAGGTTCATAGATGATATTTTCGGGATATTGCAAGGCACTACTGAAGAACTCAAACTGTTTCTCCAATACCTTAACAGCTGCAATGACAGAATGACCTTCACTCTTCACAAATACAGCCCAATTACTGAGGAGTAAGTGCTTTAATTAATTTTTTGCACATTTATTCAACTAGCAGGGAATTCTCCCCTAATACACAAATTGAATATCTTCTATAGGTAGCTCAGAATATTCCATGTCACTGGGACATAGGAAGTGGTACTTTCTAGTCTTGACTTGTATACCTTCAAAATGAGGAGAATATGGTATGTGATCTCCCTATGACTATTTATGTGACATATTTTTTAATACTCATTTTATTTGTGGATTTGTGGATTAGTTTCAAACTTCAAAATCAATTTAAAAAGTCTTAAATCACTCCATACGCCTTTTTTCTTGATGTCAATCATAGCCACATTAGAGTGCTTAGATAAATATTATCAAATTTACTATTTGTTCAGGATAAATTGAATACCAGAGAATGGATCTGAAGCATTGATTGCAACTTAGGAATCTCATGGATAAACCAAATTCCCCATTGTATTTACAAATGCAAATGTTTGTTTTTTGAACTATGAATTTATTCATATATTCTATCCTGACACACGTTTTATTTTCTTTTGCATTAATAGAATTTTGAACATTGAATGAATTAACAGCCCCTGATGAAGAGAATTTTTCTTGAAACGCGTTGGGCATATTTGTATGAAGAATAAATCACCTTTAAGAAGAAATGAACATCTCTTGTGAAGTTTAACTAATACCATTTATTCTAAATGTCCTGTTTTCTAAAAAGATATTTACTTATATCGAATGTGATAGGTACACTATATTTTCATTGAAACTATTAGGACTCATAACCTATTGGGATTATCCAGCTGCAGATAGTGTGCAGGGGACGGGAGTTCCCAAATTGGGAACATATTCTGTTTCTGTTTAAGTTATGGCCCCAGCATATGACAGACTTGGGCCGCCCATGTCATACATGATTGCATGATTGGAACTTTCTTGCACTCTCATTTACTACATTAGATTTGCGGTCGCCACAATCTGTTCCTCCACTTCACTGCAGGGCACCAATTTTGGATGGTAGCACTTTCCGTCTGGCACCTTAGGTACCAAATCGTTCACCCTTGAGATATCTTCTCTGGGTGATACCAGGTTAATGTTTTTATTTATAATAATATCGAAATTCATTTGTACTGCGGGAGCTTCCCTATTATGGATGGTTCCACTCAGCGTTTACTGTGCTATCTGAAAATCAGGCTCTCATGGGCTGTATGCTTCCTTTTTCTTTTAGAGTGTATACTTGTCTCCTGACAAAGACGTTGCTAAATGATGTAAATACGTTGAAACCGGTCGAGAAATTAGGGATGAGGTCGTTTTGGACATTTACTTGACCCACCCCAGGAGTAGATCACAATTATAGTGGTCATGTACATTGATTGCACCTTAAAAGTCAAATTTGTTAGCTGTGATTTTTAACAGGTTTTACCATATATGTTTTGTTGTGTGGTATGTGTGTATGGATGTGTGACGGATGTTTGTGGACAAATGAGTAAATGATTGATTGTCATTTGGATGAATTGTGTTGAATTGTATATTCTTAAGTCTCCTGCAATGTAAGTAATATTCAAAGTGTGGATTAAATCACAATTAACTTGTCTGTTTAAATAATGTATCAGGCACAATAAATCCTTTTTGATACTTTGTTTATAACCAGATTCCTCTCGACGTTTTTCTTCCGAGCTAATTAGTAATACTAATACCCTAGCCCAGAGTGGAAGGTTTCCTGTGTCTTCCAGAGATATATCTGGTATAGGGAATGCCATGTGCGAACAACTACCCCCTAGTTATTGTTAATAGTGGCCCAAAATCCACTGTATTATGAAAAATAAGTTGTTTGACAAGAAATTGATTTTCCTTATTATGCATTTCTAATTTTAAGGACTTGAAATAGTTCTTATGGACCTGTAAAATGGACCTTTTGTAGTTCAAATATTGATCATAAGGGAGGCAGAGTTTGGCAAGGTCTCCAAACCCATCTTTTAAGCCTTTTTAATGTTCTCATATCATAGGCATGGGAGGAGAGTGCTAATATTATCTTCTGAGAAATTGGAGGGCAAAAGGCCAGTGCTGAACAGCCCAAAGTTCTTGATGGCCTTATATAGTATACATGAACATTTGTGGCATGATTGAACATTCCATTAAACAGTTACCCTCCCACGATCAATCGAAAGCTTAGCCATACCAGGATGTAAATCAGGAGTGCCGGCTAATGTTTGCAAAGTAAGATGCAGAATGATGGAATACCCTATGGCAACATAATGTAAGGGTATAGGACTACACAAGCATCTTAAGTCATTAGCAACATCGACATGGTCAATCCAAGAACACGCATTCCTCCGGTGCCAAGTAAATATTTTTTGGGCATCAATATCATCTATCACTGACATAAGTGACAGACCCCAACCATGCATAAAATGTTCCCAATCGCCCCCGCACAATATGAACAAATGTAGTTGACAGAGTTATCCAGGAATAGTCGTTCAATCTAGCACCCTCCACACAATTCAAATTGAAATCATCCCGTTAGGTAGAATTGTATGCAGTACCCTTTGGGAACACCACACACAATTAAGACTACAAGTGACAGTACAAATTCACCTTCGGTACAAACCTGTACTACAAGTAAAGTGGTAGCGATGGCTGAGCAGCCAGATTTATCTCAAGAGTAAAGTGAGCAGTATCTATAGTTACACAAAGGACATCAATTACTATGGTTCAAACAAACACTAACTCAAGGTTTCTGAGTAAAAGAATATACATTTATTTACACATCAGTTGTAAAACAATTCACTAAGTGAAGCAGCAGAAAAATCACACTCTTAATACTTAATCCTAAGTAATACACTACACAACACCTGATGAATTCTGGACAGGTTAAGCTGAAAATGAAGTGTGAGCAAAATGGCATTCCAGCAATTTAAAAGGGGGGGTGAAAGACAAGGTTATACAAATGTAAGCAGCACCAACAAGTATGTGGGCAGGGTAATCTAGAAAAGACTTGTTACAATGAGGATTCAAATCAATAGGCCTGGGACAATGTTAATGGTACAGAGTCTTTGCAGAGGATCACACAGTTTGCGGTTAAGTCTTTGCCAAGAGTTCGAAACGAAGTTGTTTGGATGAAAAGTTACTTAGAAGAGTAGAGAAGGACAAGCCCTCGGATTGGTGGAAGATTTAAAACACTTTTACTGCGGTCGGATGGAACGAACAACCGGGTTTGAACAGTACCTTAAACGAAGAAGAAGGCTGTAGCTGAGCCAGAAGTTCCTGGCAGATCATGCAGGCTCACGGTTCCTGAAGCGACTGTCAGACTGAAACAAAGTAGAAAGACTGGCGGGGTCCTGCACTGCCCAGGGAAGAAACCAGCAGCAGAGCAAAGCAAGGAATAAAAGGTTTGCTCCTTAAAAACCCAAACAGGGTCCGGTCCTCCTGGCTATCCGGTTCACTGCAGCTGAGCACAGCAAATTCAACCAGGGGAGGGAGGCCTTGCTTGGTGTTTGGTGAACTGGTTGGTCCCACCAGCTCAAGGGAAGAAGATTCCTTGCAGATCTTCTCTGTCATTGAAGTTTGGAGATTCAAACCCGCAGCAGGGCTTCACCGGGAGATTCAGTCATGGTAGTGGTCCTCTTCTTCCAGCTTCTCTTCGGTTTTCTCGATCCAGTGGCGACTCTGCCTTCCAAGCCCCAGAGACCTGCTTTTTATGCAGTTTTCACCCTTTCACACAGCCTGGCTGTCAATCAGACAGCAAGGTGGTTGTCCTGGCGGGACAGTCACCACAGCCAATCATACAGAGTGCAATATGGGTCTCCAAGGAGAACCTGTGCAGGGAGCCTCAAACCCCTCCCTCCCATTCTGTCCCCCTCAGACATTCAGGTGCCTAGAGAGGGCTTCTGTGCAGAAGCCCGCCAAAGGACAGTGAACATAGGAACCAAACCTGGTTTGGCACGCAGAATAAAACACGATAAGGACCTTTACAAAAAGAAATGGTGATTAAACCCAGCCTGAACCGTACAAAAGTAAATGGGGTCCACCGGATTTAAGTTCAAGGCTACTAACGTAGCCTAAAAGAGTACCAAGGCTATTTTCATAGACCATGGTAGGAAAAATAGGGTAGATACCACTGACACCAGCCAAATCTTAGTGAAAGGGGAACAAAATAATGTTGCATGAGAGACAGACAAAAAGGGATAACTATTAACCCTTTCCAGTACTCTATGGAAGATAGTTTGTACAGGGTCTGTGAATTTAAAAAGACTAATAAAGTCAATGGCAACTTTACATGTTCCGGGAGACAGTAGTCAGTCCCAGCAAATGGAGTTTAAAGTGGGAAGTCTGAAAAAGACAACCCTGTGTCACTGCACTAAAGGTGCTGTGTGACACACAGTAAACAGGATGATGCCTATGGAGTAGGTTAAGCTCCACAGTCTATGAACACAAACATGTTAAACACACACAGCGTAACACATATAAGAGTGGGGAAAAACGGTTGACATTCTTACCAGGTGATAAAAATAAATCCTAGAAATATAGCAAAGCTGCTGAGGGACTCAGTAGGTAAGGGAAATTAGCCATTGTGGAGAATTCTCCTTAACACCCCCTACAATTACTGCACGAGGATGCCCCTGTTACAACCATGCCTCGATTATTGAGGCCAAAGCCGATTGTATGAAAAGTCAACCTGGCAGGGTTCCAGCATAAATTCATTAAAAGAATGTCAGAGTTGTCAGGTTCTAAAGTAAGACGGGCAGCTAATAGCCTTCAGGAGGCAAGGATAGTATTTAATTTTGATGTTAAATTTGAGTCGATAGCAATTCTAGGCCTCCACTTGCTCGGCACTGTTTGCCGGTTTAGTGAATGTTGCAAAACACTCCAGGTCGAAATGAGACAAGGCCATTGCCTCTTGCAACTTGATGACATTTTTGTCCTTTACAAAATCTGAATTGAAAAGGAATTTAGCAAGGTCAGCCTGTCCACATGTATTCCAAAATGTAATTGAACAATATGTGGTGTAAGGATTAATTCAAAGCCTCTCTCATATTGGTGAACATTTGTATTGCAGCCTATAAGACCCGTATTGTGTTGGACATTTGGTTGTTAAACTTAATAGCAGGTTGTTGGAAAATTGGTCTGGGAGGCCAGATCCCCCTTTAATCATTTTCTCCAGTCTCGTTTCTTTTTGAGCAATAGATGGAACCAATACAAATTTCAGAGCCTCTTATTAATTATTTAGCATGTACAGGTCAAAGTCCAAGCATCTCAGTATAGGGCGTTCTTCCAAGACCTTAGGAAGGACTGAAAATAGCTGACCACAAACTGTCATTTCCTTGATCAGAAAAGGCTATATAATCCATATCACCAATATGAAGCGCTTGCAAAGATGGAATGGCATGAAAGATCTTTAAAAGTTTACTACGGTTCATAGTGAGGACACTTGGGTAAGGTTTTCCCAACCAATAATGGAGGAGGATTCAGAGTTCAAGTTAAGTACTCGCCTAGGAGTTGAATGCAGGGGAACTAAAGATGGTATAAGGTTTACATGTTGTTGAGCAGAAACTGTTGATGACAATTCGACAAATCTCGGGGCAACAGGTGGTTTAATGGCCACCACCCCGTGTGTACTAGTGTCTAAAAGACAAGTGAGAGGGACGCAGGCTGTGTCTCTTGTGGAACGCATATAGGTTGTCATTTTAGTTTGGTTGTCCTGTTGTCATCCTGTGGTCAACGACTGGGTTGCAAGCCTCAGCAATAACTCCTTCTGGAGACAATAACTCATTTTTTCCTATGGCCTGCATTTTAAGATCATTGATCTCATTCTTAGCAGGTAACAACCTTAGGAATTTTAGCGATGATATTCTTCTGTTGAAGCTAAGGGCTGGCAGATTCTTTGACTTCTTTTTTTGCCTGTCGATGCCTTTACCTCGTCTTGCCAATTGGATTGCTGTTTTCAAGATCACGCCGTACAACTAGTTAATTGGACTACTGCAGAGCTTCAATTTCTCATGGAGAGTTAAATAACATAGGAGACACACTAAGTTTTGAGACACAGTCCAATAGTGGGGTAGGACTGTTTGGAGACTGACTAATTGGTACAGGGGGCTGATGTGGTTTTAGCAGGAACAATAGGTGAAGTAATGTCAATAAATGAGTCTGAAGAAGGGTATCACTGTGAACTGGGGACATGCTTTGCATACCCCATTGTGGTGGAATCCAATACTTTTTGTATTTCCTGATCCACCACAGAGATTTTTTAGGCATTGTCCTGAATGATATCTTTAATGTTATCGTACAAATGTAGAAGCTATTCCAAATTGAAATGAGGGGCCAATATTGAAGCTGGTCTCAAGGAGTCAATGTTGGGCAAGATGCTTGAGGCTCTTCTTGTTTGGGTATTTTTAGGTGTAAAATAGTTTGTTCCAGGACATATGTCTGAATGAGTAATTTTATTGGTGTGAACCCCTCCCAATCTTCCTGCAAGCAAGTCCCCATCCAAGTTGTGAGTTTATCACCAATGGGAGGTGAATTACCATTGCTCATGAAATCACCCATGTCCGTACAAAGGGCCTCATTACACGGTAGGCGGTAAGGGTTTACTGGTACTGGTAAGGGCACCGGTACCGGTAAACCCTTACCGCCTTACTACGAGGTCCCTTTGCAGGACCCGACCTTAACGGCTGGTGTAGACCAGCCGTTAAAGTTGGGACCCGCAAAGGGACCTTGGTGCTAATTACGGTACCGCAATTTGCGGTACCGTAATTAGTTCCTTCCCCATTCCCATTATGCCCTATGGGGCAAAAATGGGAATGGGGAAGGGCCATGGAGAAAGGGGGAATTATTGCCCCGCCAACCTTGGAATGGGGTGGTAATTCCCCTTTCCTCCATGGTGGTACTGGTATGGTACCGGCGGCAACCATGGTGCTTATAGCACCATGGTTTACCGCCTACCGTGTAATGAGGCCCAAAGTCTTAGAAATGACTCTTACGAAATGATAGGTCATCCTTCCCAAATGTAGTTCCGTTATTCAGTACAGGATCCTTTCCAACAGTGCCACTGGTGATAACAGCCTCAGTTACACTAGTCAAGTTGGGGGATCCCAAACGTGCGACCTGAACTGGGTACAGAGGGTCAATACAGCGAAAAGCATGGGATTTATTTGCAATTCTGTAGTGTTTTGGCTGGATTTAACGGTGTAATGGACATGTTGTGAAGAGTCTGTAACCTCCACTACATGGCAGAATGGTGTAACCTTCGATTGTTTTGGTAGTTTAGATAAAGAAGCAGCAGTGATCACCGCGAACGAGAGTTCATTCAGAGCATATGGGGTGGACACGGTAGGATCCTCTGAAAATTTCCAACCCCCCCCAACCTGTTTGCAGCGAAGCACTGCGCCTCTGACCGTTGCTCTTCTAGATGAAAAGCAAGTATTAAGGATTGCAAAACTGCACAAATAATGCACACATTCGAAAACGCACTTTGCAAGGGGTATTTTCAAGTTACGCAGCAGTAGACAGCAAAGACATGGGCTCCCCGGTTTACCAGCACACAGATACAAAGACATTTCCGCGCGCTCCACGTGAGTGGCAGTTTTTGCAGTAGACAGTCCTCCCAATACAAGTGGCCAGTGAAGACAGACTTAGAAGAGAAAAGTCTTGAGACTGCAGGCAGCTCCATCACTATAGCGCCAAGACACAAGCACACTTAGCATTTAGTGTACAATTAAAATCTGTGACTCAGAGAGCACGGATAGGCCGTATGCCAGAGTAGAATGGAATATAGGGAGTTTTATGTCTGTGAATAGGTCTTAGGACGGTCTATTCATAGTTGTCATGCTTAAAAGTGTGAGGGTAGTTATTAGCTTAAAAGAGTTGTTTTAGTGCAAAAGGACTGGTTCACTTGCAGGTGTGCGGGTTAAAGAGTATATGTTATGGGTTTTTGCCAACTATCTATTATTCTGTGCTCAGGGACAGTTGTGCAGTGCACGGTTTGAAAACTGACATAGCCTAAAGTTTTGTAGCACCTTTTGGAGATAGATTGTTTGGTTCTGGACATGGGGTCCAGCTGGCAGGCGTTATCTGAGTGCTCTGTGTAGCGGCAGCTCGGGGTGTCATTATTTGTGGGCACTACTCAGATTCTAGGAGCTTTATTGCAGCCCTGGGGGCTTTCGTTTTGACACTCTCATTTTGCTTGTTTTGCTGGTCGTCCCCTAGTAACAGGGGCGTTGATAGGTTTGTAAAAGATCTGGGGTTAGAGCCCACTGCAAGTTTGGATGTCACATAACTACATGATATGAACACACGCGTCCCATTGCGATTTCAAGCATTGATATTGCAAACTATACTGCTCAAAGTGCTCATGCTCATTTGGAAGATTTGCCACTCCAAACCCTGTACATTCATCCAGTAGTGATATGTAATACTTTATGAGGTTATATAAAACAAAGATAAGCCTTTGGAGAGGACAGGCAAAGACTTGGCATGGATTGAGAAATTGTATTTAAGCAACAACTGGAGAGATATCTGTTTGCTACATTAACCATACAGTCCCTTACTGCTGGTTGTTGGACTGACAGAGGGTAGCTAGTGGGCTTACGAAGTGGTGGGACATAATGAATGTAATTATCCAGTGTAGTGAGGGCGGTACGGGGGCAGGAGGGTTCTCCCCCCCACAAGAACATTTTGAGAAAATGCTGCCAAAATCACACACATTTCAGCATGATTTTTAAGTGATCTAAATGGCATCCTAATACTGTACCACTAATAAGTAGCACTCTTCTCTCTACTGAAAGTACAACAAGGTCCTGTAATCTAGATGCCCCATTGTACATCTGAGCCAATCGTGAAGCCTCCCTAAAGCACTGAATGATCTCTTACAGCTACAACTGCTCACTGGCACAGTTAAAGCAATTTGAATCATTTTTCCGTTGCAGAAAAAAGCACTATTTGACACACTGGCACTTTTTGGATTCTGCACGAATAACCACTAAAAATAAAAAAGAAGACCCACAACTGTACTTCCGAATATTTCCCTTGGAATGGTAGAAGCATATTGATGCCAAAACGCCACTCTACATTGTTATCAGTTGTCCCGTCCGACACCAAAAAGGGAGGCCAGACATTTTCCCCAAAAGAAATAGCAGTGATTCTAATGTGGCCTTCCATCTGTGGGGTCGAACCAGAAGACACGGAAAGAATCATGAATGAAATGTTAGCTATCTAGGAAATTGTTTCCGCCTGTGCAACTCTCTTTCCACATTGAGTCAATGAGCTACCATAGGATATGGAAAGGATTGCCAACTCACACTGCACCAAACACTTAGTTCTCATGTACCTCGCCTCAGGCAGAGATTCAGCACTGGTCGGTCATAGCAGTAAGCTTATTTTTAGGTTTGGGGTATTAGGTCGCTTTAGCGCCACCTATAAGCCAAAACTATTGCATTAGACTACAGATAGGGAGAAATGGCATATGAGCAGGGACATACAGCTTGTATGTGTTTGGTTATTTGGCCACCCATTCACTGCCCATGGACATGCTAATCCTTATGGCCATTTCCACCCAGTTTCTGCCCCTCGACCCCTCCCTGCGCAAAACACCTCCTCATGGGAACTCTTTGAGCTCGCTTTAATCAGGTCTTACCATCAAACTTTGCAATCAACGTGCCTGACAGTGTTTTTTTTTTAAAGCAGTCGTTTGAGAATTAATGACTTAAATGGAGCTGTAAATGCACTCCTGATGTACTGAAAATGTCTTAACCAGGTCTGCCTTCAGCCACTCGATTTATAAGCAGTCTACGTGTCTTTCAATGAAGTGTGGTTAAAAACAAGCACTGGCAAAGCCAACAGTTGGGTTTTTGTGTAGGCATAGGGTAGGCACTTACCAGGCACTGCCAGGGTGGTCTGCATTCTCAGAAGCAAGCAACCGCTGGGAGATGGTTCAACTACGTGGGCTTCTTGAGAAATACCCACCTAGTTCCTACATTTTAGCCAAAGTATTGGCGTTGCCAATGCTTGTTTTAAACAGAAATGTAGTGCAAGGACACATAACTCCATGTTTCAAATGGCGGCAGACCGTCCTTCACAATTAGGCATCAGAGATGATTATTGCAGTGGGGCTTCTATCTAGCCTGGCCCCTATGTATTTCCTGGGGATGCTGTATGAGAGCATCAACATGTCATGTATGTTTAAACAGACATGCTAATTAATTAACAAGGCTGGTTGCAGTGCAGCGTGTCTAGTCTTCTCATGATTGGGCCCTTTCGCTAATAGGGTTGGTACAAGTTGGATCATGGATGTGTGGGCCAGCAGGGAACATAGTCCCACTACTTCTTTTGGTACACTTCGAGGAGTGGGTGGCTAATCAATGAAACATTACCCAAGAAACAATAACTATATAATAAGATGACATTTTAGAGGTGCAAACGTGGTTGCTCACTTAAGTATACTTATGACGCATGATAGCTTCAAGTGTGAGCTAGGGAAGTTCAAAATGTGCATACAAGTTAAGCAACAGAACAGAAACAGTACTTAAAACTCTCTATAATCACATTTTAGAGGTCACTATCAGCGAAGTATCCTGAGGACTAACACCTCAAAAGTGTCAAACCCGCCTTACTGCAGAAAGGCAGCCCCTTCCCTTTTTCCCCTTTTGTAGCGCTAACAGCTGTTTACGCGGAGGTGGCTACAGGGCCAAGCCTGTGAGAGCAGTTTATTAACTGGATGGAAGGCCAGTATTGGGAAATGCACCCGTAGTACTCTTTTAATGTACACCATGCTGAGATTTCACTGTAAGGGGATTGCGTGTGTATGCGCAGTCTATAGGGGCACACGTGTGTGCGATAGTACGCGGCCCCGGAGCTGCATGTGCAGTTCCTGTCTGCCTGACTGACAGGCCTGCGAGTAACTGAGGGGAAACCTGAGAGACACGCAGCCCTACCTGAAGAGGGTCCGAACCTCGGGTTTCACGCGATCACGTGCCCTGGCATCAGCAGCAATTGTCCAGGCAATTGGACCGGAGCTCGAGCCCAGTTCACTGCAACCCCCGCTGGGCCGAGAACGGTCCTGAACTTTTAAAGCTGTTTCTCCTGGATTCTGAATGGCGCTTTGAAGGTCATGGGGTCGGTAGTTAGAAAGAGCCTGACAGCTCACCAGCTGACAATTCAATGGATGGTCTTATTCCACAGGCACTCCATAAGGCCTGGCCTGATTGCATAATGTGTCATGTACGGGCTGCTCAATTTTGCTGTATTTCCGAGACCGACGTTTTTTAAAAATACATTGAAAAGCAAAAATAAATACTTTTGGCGCTGATTTTCGTCTGAGCCAGGGGCCTATCCGTGTCAGGTGCTTGTTGCTTCATACCCAATAGTGGAAACCGATGGAAGGTGCCAAGGACTGTCCCCCAGCCCCGCTCTCTTTCCCCCCTTGTGTCAAATGGGACACCTTGTTTTGGATGAGAGATGGCTTTGCGCAAACGAACCGACGTTATTTTAGACAGTTCACTCTATTGTCTAAAATAATGTTGGTTTGGTTCCAATTCCAAAACATAAGCCGCCGCCTAGATAACGCATATTTTACCTACCGAGGCGACGGTTTACATGGCATGGGGGGACGGGTAAGTGATGGCGGGGGGGAGGGGGTCACACACAAGCAGGTGGTGGCGTTGTGGCAGCTCGAGTTCCTCGCAGCAGTGAGCAGCAGCACCAGTGTCTGCAGGCACAGGGTGTCTCTCACACCTGCTACTACCCACTGTGCATGTGGGCATGCAAGGAGAGACCCAGCAGGGCACGAGCGTTTGTGCTCGCCCCCCTGCGCAAGCGTAGACTGTGCACAGCCACGGACAGCAGCACTAGTGGCAGCCCAGGAGGCAGCAATGTTCGTGTCACGTTGTGTTTTTGATTCTATGTAATCACAAACGTTGCTACAGCCTCCTGGCCTGCATATATCGGTGCCGCCGACCAGCCATCAGTAATTTCGATTTCCCAGGCAAATAATTTTCGGGGCTAGCCTTTGCTTGTAGCCCTGTGATCTTCATCCGGGACTACAAGCAAAGGATCCGGGGCTATAGCCCCTCTAGCCCCCCCATCCCCGCAGCAACGCCCCTGCCTAGTAATGTATAGGTGTAATAGTGGTGCAGGTGGTGTTGGATTGGGTTTGTGTACTCACAATAAGTTAATTCTTGCCTTTCTGACTTTTTCTGTTATTGTCCTTCTTTCCATAGTTAGTTCTGATGTTGCATGTTGTTGGGCCTGAAACCTGCAATACGTTCTGTTGTTGATATGCGGATGGTATGTGTTGTCATTCCTTTGCATATTGATGAGTGTTATCAATACGGTGTGTGTGTGTGGGTGTTATCAATACTGTGTGTGTGGGGGGGGGGTGTTAATTGTTTCTGTTCTCCATTGGGAATTGGTATTAAAGGGATGTATCTGGGTGGTGAAAATGAAATGAACTTGTGCTCTGACCTGTATTGGTAAAAGTTAGTGAGAAGTGTGGTTTTGGATCTATTTCGCCTTTGTGTGTGGAAATGAGGGCGGAGTGTGGCATGGAATCCTGGGGTGTGTGGATTCTTCCTGGTTTGTGTCAGGCAAGTGGTTTACTGATGTGTTCTGATGGGGGTGGGTGTTCATTCATTCCTATCATTGTGGTTTTCATTGCAAGCGTACAAACATTAGTGTTCTGTATCACTTTTTGGCTGGTACACATTTTCCTCATTACATATTTCCTTAAGGAGGAAGGTATGTAGTGCCAGTAGCTGGAGTGCGATGTTACATCTGATGTCACATCTGGAACACTGGGGTGTCTTCTAGAGCAAGGGACCAGGAGTGAAGGTTGGAGTTTGACAGCCTGGGTGGTGGGCAGCGGTTATCAGAGTGGGTGGGGTCTAAGTTTGTACAATGACCTGTAACCCAAGTGAACACAGAAAGCATAACGTATCTACTCCTGAGACTTTGTTCCTGCTTGTTGCCTTACTGGGTCACGTGGAGTACAGCAACACATGCACCACAATGGCATTCTGTAATGTTTATATACTCGGCAAAGCCGTGTGCGTCTTGGTATAGTGGGGTAGCATGGTCAGATCTCCTCACAGCACTGGGATCATCATCTTCGGGTCTGCAAGACCCTGAGTTGCTACTCTTCAGGAAACATACATGTACTTGCTCTGTACGCAGGTACTTTCAAGGTGCTCATGACTTCTGTGCACGTTTTCTTAGCGGATCACTCAGAGAAATGAAAAGGATACCAATTCCCAAGTGGGCGCACAAGCCGGATGCAAGAGATCCTCCATTCAGACACTGTCTCTTTTCTTTTCCAAACATCTGTTCCTTTAAAAGGACTCTGCTCATCCATCCTGAGCTGAGGTCTTAAAAAGGATCCTTCCAATTGACTTCTTGGGTACAGCGAACAGCGGCTGTTTCCCACGGAAACACAGCAGCAGTGGATTTTTTTATAATGATTTTGGGGAGACCCTGATACTTTGGAAGCTTTTAAAGGGCCTGTGTTGAATGTATATTTCCTTTGACTTTTGGGGAGATACGCAGACCCCTTGATCACCCCGCTAGAGGTCCACATATCCGGCCAGGAAACTTTGTCACAGTACTCAGGACACAGTTAAACGGTATGGAACCAAATTAGAGCAATAGACTGCTTTAATCTTGATATGTATTTCTTATTTTCCTGCCTCATATCGGTCTAATTGTTTTTCTGGTCTTTGTTTGCATATCACATCTGTTTCAATTCATTGATTTGTATCACTGGCATTTGCCTTCTGCTGTTACCACATTTCATGTAATCCAGGGCATGTCCTGAAGAAAAAAAAATGTGATTTGGGAATGACGCACACAAATTACAATAAATAAATAAACAAATAATACATAATGAATGCATGCATACATAACACATTTACTTCACAATGTAGATTGCTAAAAACGCAGGAGCTGCTTTAAAAAAAATAAGACGCCAACAGTGCATTAAAACAATATAACAATAGATGTATAACATTGAATGAGTATGCTAAATATATAACATAAGCAGTACGCAACGGTGGCAAAAACTGCGATTACAAGATGGCTGCCACTGCTCTGCAAGTTGATTTTCCTTCCGTTTCTGCCCGCGTGCGAGTCAACACAGATAGTAAATGTGCAATGAACGATATGCAGCTGATTGTATCACTGCAAACGGCACATTGTGTGCCAGCCAAGATGACAAATACTCTTCACAAGTACATAGAAAATAAATAGATATAGCAAAGGCCCAGCTGGTGCTTGAACCCTACTCGATTTTAATTCTAGAAATGGTGGTAGTCACACTAAAAATATAATTAATCAATTCTAGCAGGGGCCTGGCAATGCTAGAAATAGTATTTATTCGCTTTTTGTGACAACGAAAAAGTCTATTGTGTGTTAGAGTTATGTTATGTAACTTGGCATTTATATAGCGCCTTATGTATCATTGGTATGACTTCAAAGCGCTGGTAGGTTGAATGCCCTCGGCAACCTTAGTCCATGTCAGTAGAGAGAAGGAGTGTCGTATGGTGCGTGGGTGCACCGGATATGTGTGCAGTTGGTGAGGTTGTTGGATGATAGCTGCTTTATAGCGATAGGTGTGGTGCTGATGAATCAGTTGGATGTGTCCAGATTGCTGGGTGGACACCTAAACTGGATTCTGGCTGCGTTAGGCATAAGGAAAGCCTAGGCTAGCCGGAATGTGCTCCGCTAGCTGTGTTTTATTAGGGTGATGAGGTGTTTGTGATGTCGTGTTCGTATGAGAACAGCTAGGTTGAATTATCAGGGTGAAGCTGTGTTCTATTTAAATGATGGTGTATAGAAGAGAGTAAGCATAGTGGTGTGAGGTGTGATAAGGTGGGATATCACTACCATTGCCTGAGACCGGGCACATGAGCAGAACAGTGGGAACATACATAGTGACATACATATAGAGCGACAGTCATTCCATCCGCACCAATCGTTCCATTCGCACAAACTGTTCCATCCGTATCAACCGTTCCATCCGCAGCAACCATTCAATCCGCAAGAACCGTTCCATCCGCAGCAACCATTCAATCCACATGAACCGTTCCATCCGCAGCAACCGTTCCATCCGCAGCAACCGTTCCATCCGCATCAACCGTTCCATATGCATCAACTGTTCCAAAGTATTTTTTGGCATCAGATTGTTTTTATGTTTACCTGTGTGCAGTACAGATTGTCCCTGGCCTGGGGCTATTCATTGTGTGTCCCACTAGGATTAACCAGGCATGACCTACAGTATGTGGCTGCAGATTGTGTTAATTTATGTGAGCGCCCATCGGATACACCAAGGATGATCAGCAGCCTTCAGCTTCATAGACTGTTTGAACATATTTGTATGACCACAGTGCACAGTCAACTAGTGTTCACAGAGCATACAACTGATATGCACAAACGATTGCCAACTACCCTTGCATGCTTATTATGTTTATTGCACGTGTCCGATACCTCCACATTCCAATATCTCTCCCAGTCATCTAGCTACATTTATATTCCATTGTATCCCAATAACAAACACCTCCACACCTCTAGGTCTTGTCGAGTGGTCACCCTAATCCTATGATGCAGTCTTTTTGAACCTGCAATTGCCAAGGCCATCTGTCTACAAAACACCCTTCCCGGCGCTACCACCCTACAGGCAAAATTCAGCTGTCCCAAAAGCTGTTTTATTGTCCTCATCTCACACTTTTCTTTTGACGCCACCTCAAACAATTTGTCTCTCAATTTTCCAATCTTCTCCAAAGGTAGTCTAGTTTCCATTCTTTTTGCATCCAATTCAATGCAGAGAAACGCCAGCACTGACGCAGGACCTTCAGTTTTTTTCAAACGCCAGTGGAATGCTCAGTTCCTCTGTTAATCTTTGAAATTCCTTTAGTAACCATTCACATTCCTTTGCATTTTTTTCCCACCATCAAAAAGTTGTCCATGTAATGCACCATATTCTTTGATCCAGATTGTTTCGTAAATGCCCATTCTATAAAAGTGCTGAAACACTCAAATAGTGTGCACGATGCTGCGCATCCCATGAGCAATGCTTTGTCCACACATATGCCACCCTACAACTTAATACCTAATAGCTGAAAATCCTATGGGTGTACTGATAACAGCCTGAACGCTGACTTCACGTCACATTTTGCCATTTGAGCCGTAACCCACCATGTCTTAATTAGTGCAATTGCGTCAACGCTAGCATAAGTCACTGCAGTCAGATGGGTTGATGCAATCATTACTAGACATTCCTTTGGCCATGGCAGGTGATGAATCATCTGAAACTGGCCTTTTTCCTTTTTAGGCACAATGCTCATAGGTGAAACAATCCAATTTAACAATGGACTGTATTCAAATGGACCAGCCATTGTTCCTTCCCTCACTTCTTTCTTTAACTTGTCCACTACTAAAACTGTATGTTATTTTATAGATTTTAAATTCTCTGACCGTCGTCCCACTCTTGGACCCTTATACAGTATTCTGAAGCTGTTCTCAAATCCCACTGCTAGTAACCTTGCTGCCTCCCTGTCTGGGTAAATTTGTAGCCACTACTTCAATTTGTTTACATTAATTGGAGTATGCCTCTTTTCCCAGAGCCCCCCTGTAATTCCTGTAACCTCTACCTCCTCCCTCATTTCCTCTTCCTCAGCATTGTGTGAGGGGATGCCGTCCGGTGCTTTTTTGTGCATTCGTGCTTGTACTTGCATGCCACTCTGGAACAGGCCCCTCTGCTGTAAGCCCAGCATGCTCCCCCACCACCATATCCCCTCCTCCAATTGCCCATTCCTCTTTGGGTGGGCCTTCCTTGAAAGGGCACAAGCGGCACTGGCAGCCCACTTGCCGTGTGGCGTCATGAGAGTCATCCACTGCAGCCATAGCTCTGCATCGATTTCTCCCCAATCTTCCCCTTTATCCTCTGCCACCCGTAGCCTGAACTCCTCATCATATTTTAACCATGCAAACCTTCCAAAATGTATCTGCGCCTTCCTCATCACATCCATGTATTTAAATAGCGCCACGTTCTGGGAACGTTTTTTACACAGTATATATCGGCATATATGAAGAAAGCAGATGTCCAATTCTCAATGTTCATTGGTACCGTATGTCTCCTAGCTAATTCCCATTCTTCTTCCTTTGATCCTTATTTCCATCTTACTTCTCTGTGTAGCAACTTAAATATCTCCACAAATTCTCCCCTCCAGATGTGTTCTTTTGTAGCCAACATGAGGTGCAACCCTAGAGCCTTTGCTACCCCTGTGTATGGCAATCTCTTCTTTTTATTTTTCTTATCTGCCCCATCCTTCTCCTCTGTTATTCCATCCTTCACTTCTTTCTTGTTCACTCTTTCTTTGCCTGTTGCCCCTTCACAGTCCTCATCCTTGCATTCTCCTTTCTTTTTTCTATACTTCCTCTATTGTCAACTAACCTCCCTTCTTTACCTAGTACACTTTCACTATCAGGCTTTCTTTGATTCCTCTCCTCTTTCTTCTCTCTTTTTTTCTGCATCACAACCAATGTTCTTGTGCTTTCCTTTCCAAGATCATCCCACACACTCCACCATATCTCTTGTACTTCGCAATCACTCATGTCCTTCTGCCTGCTCCTCTCGGCCACTCCCTTTCCACACCATGACCACATGTAATTCACTTCTTTCTCTTCATTTTCATTGCCCATTACTTTCTCTTCACTTCTCTTCATACCTTTCACTCCGGAGCTCCCAAAACTGCAGCCTGTGTGCAGATATCCCTTCCATTTGTCTACTTTCTCTTTGTTATGTTCCACTGCTCCTGCCTGTCATGCTCCTCTCTTGTGTCCTTTTGCATGCTTCTCCATTCTCTAACTACCACCACTCTCCACTTTCCACCTGCCTTGTGGATGATGCCAATGGTCTTGAATTTGATCCTTGCAACAACCGGGAGCCAGTGGAGAGATTTTAGAGCTGGAGAGATATGGTCCCAGGACTTGAGGCCAAGGTTAAGTCTTGCAGCCTAATTCTAAATTAGTTGAAGAGGACAGAGCGAAGAAAGAGGCAGCTTGAGGAAGAGGCTGTTACAGTAATCTAGCCTGGAGAGCACTAAACCTCTAGAGACATTGAGCTTCTGAGGGAAAGTGAGGAAAGGAAGAATGCCTCTAAGGAGGTGTAGTTGAAAGTGGGCCTTCTTGGCAAGGTACAAGTTGTGAGGAGTAAAGGAGAGGGAGGAGTCGAAGATGACCCAAAGTTGTCTGGCCTCGGTGGAAAGAGAGGAAGGTGTGCCATAGAGAGCGGCCAGAGTGCAGGAGGGAAACTGGGAGTAGATTTCCCAATAGGTAGGATCTCAGTCTTACTCGCAGTCAGGGATAATAGAGGAGGAAGAGGAGAAGGAAGAGGGGAGCTTGAGGAAGAGTTGTGTGTCATCTGCATAACACTGGAAATTAGAGAAGGAAGCAATCAGATGGGCAAGAGGTGCTAGGTAGATATTGAAGAGCCAACACAAGAGGATGGAGCCCTGTGGAACAACACAAGTAGAGAGAGTGCTGGAGGAGGAGAAGGAGCCCAGGAGCACCTGTGAGCGGTGGTCAGTAAGGAAGAAGGTCAATCAATTCAGTGCCCAGTCTTAGATACCAAGTGCATCTTGGAGCCGCTTTATGAGGATACAATAGTTGACGGTGTCAAAGTTGGAAGAGAGGTCAAGGAGAATGAGAACAGCAGGAGGGTTAGAGTCAAGATTGGCCAGCCATTCTTCACAGGTCTTCAGAAGAGCAATTTCCGTGCCTCTGGATGCTCGGAATCCAGATTGTATCAGGTGGGTAAGAGGTGAAAACTTATGAAAACATGGACATTTTATTTTTTTTCTGGATTTTGAGACTCTATTTTGGAGTCTTGAAATAGTTTTGGAGCTTTGACAGGAATGGCAAGAACTGTTAAACCCAGGAGAACTGTTTTCTACCAATAAGCATGGAACCCAAAACTTGAGGGATTCCTGGAAACCCTGAGTGAGATCTGGTTGAACAACTCTAAAGGAAGGACATACTGACTAGTTTTCTTTTTTTCTAAGTGGTAGGGGCAGTTTAGGCAGTCGGTTTGGATGGAGAGCCATTTTTGTTATTTTGACTAATGACAATCACCTTCAATATAGTTTGTTAGCAATGGTATGCCCCTTTTAGCAATGGGGCTAGTAAGGTCTTTTCTTTTAGGTTTAATAAAACTCTATGATAACATATCTTCTAGTCCGAGTTCTTCGTCTGGTTTGCCACACCTGCATGTCATTTCTTTTTTCAGAAACACTTGGACTCAACACTTAAGTGGGACTTTGATTGTACCAATGACACAGGGTGAAAGAATGGAAGCCTTTCCATTGTAGATGACTTAGGGGGTGCTGAAAATGGCTCGTGCTGAAACTGTGCTATTCTCAGAATCATCCTGATACTTCACTGAACACAGAACACATAACATGATTAATTGATCAGAACAAAATACACTTGCCCACAACATCCAGACAGCAAGTTCAGAGCTCAGAGACACAGCTGCACACTGTACAACATCATTGTATGTGTTTTGTTTAGTAAAAAATTAGCCCTGACTTCTTTGTTTCAGGCAGCTATGTTGGACGGCTCACAAGGTGGGGCCAGACCAAGTGCCCCGTTCACCTTCCCCTAAAGATCCTCTTGTGCTGATGTTTGCATGAGTTAGTGTATTTTGCAGCACAATGTATCTCACTGTATTTTAGATTTTTTCTAGCATCCCCAAAGATCCCCCTGCACAGCACCTTGCAATGCGAGTGCACCTAGATACCTACTGAGGACAGAGGGCAAGTTCAGAAGCATGATGTATCAATTGGCCACCTTGTGGAGTCTGATTACTGTACAATGCCATGCTGTTGCGTTCTTCAAACTAGTTTATATGAGACTAAAAAGAGTACTGAAAGGGGGTTAACAGAAATTGTACGCGATGTAGGAGGATGGCAAAATGTGGAAAGAACAATGATATTTCATGGTAATGTACATGGAGTGATCTAAAGTGAAGCTGAAAATATCAATTTTGGGACTGTATGGTGCTTTTGAAAGTATGCTGAAAGCAAAGGCGAGTGCAGAAACAATGTGTACCAATCAAGAGTGACTGACAAAAGAGGAAAACAAACAATCCATAGAGCCCAATACCATTTACACAATTGGTAATGGCTGAAGATTTAGCAGTTTTGTGAAAAAGGGATTTAGTTGTACCTGAATGAATGTTACCTCAACACTTGACATAAACTCTACACTATGGCTACTGAATTTACAGTATGCAGTTTCTCTGAAAACTCCCTTTGTGCTATACATTAGTCTTACATTCTTCTTATTTTGTGTTTTCTATCAGAAAAGGGGAATGGACCAAAGCCCTGCCATCACCATACCTTACACTTGCATGCTGCGCCCCAACACATGCGCCAGTTGGCTTCAGAGTTGACATAGTTGACAAGTATAATTAGAATTCTGAGACGTCAAGTGATCACATTAAAGGACTGTAAACATATGATGCTGTAGACCACTGGGGTTTTCCGACCTTCCTGCTGTTTCATGTAATTGAGGAGCATCATGCTGGTGATGCTGACCGTAACCCTGACCCCACCTTTGAGACACCAAACTTTTCAACTTCTAGACAACCTGCAGCTCTCTTTTGCCCATCATGATACTGTGGAGGTGCAGATGTGCACTGGAGCATGCCCCCAGCAGATCCCAAATAATAACAGATCCAATGGAATAAGGAAGCTGGAATAGTTTTCTGTCTTTTGTTTATTCAGCCGCCATGTTGTTTAGCAGAATGTAACAGAAGCAGGATAGAGTCCATTTTGCCACACTGCAGGGAACCAGTTGTTACACTATATTGTGGGTTAGGTTGCTGAATATTGTGAGGGGTCAGAAATGAGATGCAGTCACAAAGTTGTACTATTTTCATTATAAGACATCTTTATTAAAACAAAAAGGTAGGATGAAGCCCTCTCTGTCCCTATCCTGAAGAGAATTTCCGTACCTATGAAACTAAAACTAAAGACCAGTATGTGTCCAGTCCTCAAAACTTAAAAACTGTCTTTGTGTTCAAAAACATACTAATCTGACCCTCACGCTAGAAACAACTAAGGGTGCAAGAAAGTGTTTCTGAGTTAGATGTGGCAAAATGTGTTCACAACTAAAACAATTAAATGAATCTAACAAAAATAGTCTGTTCCAAGAAGAAATCCTTTTGATCCAGAGGGTGGTTCCCTTCACCTGGATATTTAGGTGGAATGGCCAAAGTGTCTTTTCCAAACCACAATGCTTTAAGGATGGCAAAAAGGTGCCTCTTTTAATCAACAGTTACTTGTGTTATGTTGTATCAGAAATGTTCTTATACAAACAATATGTTCCAGCTTTTGGACTAAGTACACAAACAGGAAGGATCTTATTCCAATGTAAAACAACTTTCATGGACCGCCTGCTATACTCTCCTGCCAGGAATCCCTGTATGGGCTCCCCAGATCACTGGCATACTCTCCGGCCAGGTATCTTTCTCACATTGTCCAGTCTTTTCCAGAATACTGGAGGTTCTTGTATACTCTCCTGCCAGAAATTATCCGTCTGCAGTCCCATAAATCCCCTTAAGTGTTCTCTGCCTGATGTGCTCCTTTCACCAGAACATCTTCTTATGGGCTCCTCAGATCCCTGGCATACTCTCCTGCCAGGTATCTTTCCCACATTGACTTACTTCCATGTACTTTGGGTAGAGGGCCTGGTTTACTCCCTTGCCAGGAATTTCCCCCTGGATTTTTGTAATTCCCCTTATGTTCTCTTTGCCTGATGTGTTACTTTCACCAGGGCATATTTTCTGTTTCACTGTCCTTAAGTATAGCACAGTTGCATAAATTCACTGTGCCTTTACATTATTTGCTTGTGGTATTACTTGTTCCAACTTTCCCCACATTGACATCTCACACATGGGGACTTGGTCAAGTTCTGTTTCTGTACTTGTTTCTGAAGTGTTCATTTACTTAGGAAAGTACACGTTCCAATGTTCTCCACACTGACATTTCATTCATCAGGACTAGTCAAGTTTGATCACTATACTTATTTCAATAATGTTCATTTACTTAGGTATTATTTGCTCCAACTGCGTCACTTACATTGGTAGGGAGAATTCTCAGAAATGTGCTAATTCTTCTCTAACTTAGAGACCCCAAGCACTGTTGCTGGACTCTAGGACTTTTTTTAAAATTTTGAACCTGGAGAGAGTGAGACCTTTTTCCCACTCTCTCAGGTATTTTTCAGTGATTTAAACTCTGTGTTTCTTTTTTTTTGGATTCTGGCAAACTCCATAGGCATCTGTGTCACACAGCACCTGCAGTGCAGTGAAATGGGATGTTTTTTAGATTTCCCAAGGTTTAAATACCTTTCTCTTGGACAACTACTGTTTCCAAGAGCAGTAAAGTGAAATTGACTTTACTTACATTGTAATTTTCTAGACCCAGCACACACTATATTACACTATATTAAAACAGAGTGCTGGAGGGGTTACTTAGTAGCTCCTTTGTCTATCTTCTTATGTAACATATTTATGTTACCGTTTACACAATGAATGGCTGGTGGCAGTGGTTACTTTGTACTACCATGTGGTGTTTTTACCGCATTCGCAGCCACAGTGAAGCACCCATGGGTGTCATTATTGTCAAAATGACCCTGGTCTCTTTTCTCGCCATTTCTTGTTTTTTAGGTCCTTCTTGAGATTTACTCTGTGCGCCTAATCAGGTTTGGTCCCTTTATTCATTTTGTCTTTGGCGGGCTTCACGAGTGAAACCTGCCTCTGGGTCCAGAATGTCTGGTGGGGGCAGAAAGTGAGGGAGGTGCCCGAAATTCCCTGTGCCCTCTTAGGTGATTGGCCAGCTGGCTGTCCGGCAAGGACAGCCACCCTGCTGGGTAACTGACAGCTAGACTGGAATGAATGGGAGAAACCTGCGTAAGAGGCAAGACTTTTTGGCTTGGAAGGCAGAGTCGACCACTGGATGAAGGAATCAGAAGAACAACTTGAAGAGGACACCTGCTGAAATTCCTGGACCGTTGGTTTGCCCGGTGAAGCCCTGCTTCTGTGCTGAAGCTTCAAATTCGAATTGTCAGAGAGACCCTGCAAGGGCGACTTCTCCTCTTAAGTTGGTGGGACCAATCAACTCCAAAGTAAGCCACCTGGACATCCTCTCGGAGCTGGCTGAATTTCAATTGCAGTCACTGCTGGAACCGAAAAGCCAGGGAGAGGAACACCAGATCGTGTGCGTTGCTTTTAAGTTGGCCAAGAGCTCCAGGAATATCCTCCGGACTCCCAGGAAGCAGGACTGACCGAGCCTAAGCCACCTCAACAGTGTGCTGGACCCCAAAAGCAAGGAAAGCCCAACTCGACGGCCAAGAACCACAGTGTTGCTGTTTGCAGTAGATGTGAGGAGCTGAAACACTGAAGTGCAACTTGTTTCAAATTTGCCGGTTGCAGTTGTTGACTGTCCTGTTGTGGTGCAGGAGTCCCCAGAAGTCCTCCCTCTTGTCCCCATGACTGAGGCCCAGGAACAACAGGATCTGCAGAGTTGCCCAGGAGCAGAAGTCATCTTCTAAAGGTCCTGTAAAGTCTGAGAGAACGTATCTCATTGTAGATTTGCTTGCTCTTCTACTTCACAAGTCTCTCTGCTTGTGGCCCTACATTTGATTCTTCTCTTTCACCAACGCCTTCTAAAAACATTGTGCAAAGACTTTTACTCACCTGCAAGAAGTGCTTCAGTCCACATAGACTTTTGCCCATTGACATTGGCTTAGCCTGGTTCCCTGAATGACTCTTCTCTCCTCTGTTTTTGTGTTGCGGCTGTCCTTCCAGGAAGGGGGTAACCTACTCTACATTGGGGGGGTCTAAAAGTATTTTCCTGCTTAAGGAATATTTGTGATCTTTTGTTTTTTCTAATACCCGTTTCTTTTGACACTCTCAAAGCCTACTCTTAATGCAACAGTTAAGGTCCACAGTGTTCTAAATATTTAAGTCACCTGAGGGTGTAGGAATTTCCTTTGTGCCATCCCCAATGGGTCTTTACTGATTCTTAGAAACCTAAGAGTGTGTATTTCTGAAGTGTTGGTTTTATATTGCTCCTTCTGAAGAAGGCTTGTTTAAATGACTGGTAAATCAATTAATAATTGTTTTATCAAGAAACCTTGAGTATTAGTGTTTATTTGAATACTTGTCAAGGCGAACCTCTGTGTAACTGCCCTACTGCTCACATTGAACTCTCTTGAGATAAGCCTGGCTGCTAGGCCAAACTACCAACCTGGTAGTTCAGACTTAAACCAAAGGTTGGGTCCCTATTTCCAGGAGGCTAAGGTTGTTGTAGTGCACCCTAAGGGTACTACCCCAAATCCTTACCTAACATTCATCATACCACTCTCCACCGAGCCTATATTGCCCACAGTGCACCTGCAGCATACAGTGTACTAACAACTATTATAACCTGTGGTACCACAGATACTACTCACACCAATAACTGCTTTGAACCTTACCTGTATGTCTTGCTCTATAAATGACCTTTATCACTGTCAAATGTAACCTTGCTGTAACTAAGACTTCTTGTAAAAAGCTCACAGATGCCCCAGGGTTTGGCGTGCTTTATAAATGACTAAATAAATAAACATTCCCATTTCATATATGGGGACTTGTCAAGTTCTGCTATGGTACTTGTTTCAATAGTGTTCATTTGTTTAGGATAATACTTGCTCCTACTTTCCCTGCATAGACTCCTCATACATGGGGACTTGTTCAAGTTTTTCATTTGCGCTTTATTTGGTCGGGAATTCAGATATTCGTGTTGCAGTTATCTGCTTGCATGCCTGTTGGTACACCCCATGGTCCTCAATGTCTCCAGGCAGACTCACCAGTATCCTGTAGCGTTCCTAACCCATGGCACATTGTGGCGGTGAAGCATCCTCCCCTAAATGGCATCCTTCGCAATGCAGACCTTCCTTCCATGTTCCCAGCAGCTCTGTGCTTTCACGCCGGCTTCTCTCCCCAACCAGGGTCAAAGGCTGATGCTTCTCGGCACATCCATATCTTCGGTGTCTCTGCTGTTGCTCCCTGAGCTTTGACGGTCACCTTGTGGCGCATGCAGCATCTCTCCTGGCCTCGTGCCGAACTGGTATGCTGTCTTCACAGGATGAGCTACTACCTGTGAACACCAGTGTTCCCGACCCCTCTCGGCTCTGCTTTCATTTCCTGCTCTCCTCTTGAGTGCTGATAGCATCTTTAAAAGTCTGGCGCACTCGAGATCCATAAAACAACTAGTGTGCACATTCAAATTGGTGTTTCTTTCGATCTGCCTTGACTTCTTCTTTGTCCTCTTCCTCGTCCCAGTACTTGAGACTTTATGGGAGATGAAGTCCATAGAGTTTCTTGGATTACTGAAATTATGCTGTTCAAACGTTTTCTTTAGAAAACCCTTAGAAACAGGAAATGTTAGGTGTGGCTTATGTGTGTGTGAGGTATGAATGGACTTTTTGTCTAGAGTAATGTGCAGGAAGTGCTTTTGGGATTTTACAAGAGGAGGGACTTTTATGGTGACAACAAGCCATCAAGAATGTAGGAATGATGAGGTAATATTCTCCAAGAAGGGAAGAATACTGTGTATCTCCCACCTTCCTGCAAACGCCATATCCTCCCACTTGATCCTCCCTCATGATATCACCCCCATGGTTAGGATCAGGGAGCTGCTGCCGTCTCCATTCCACATGGGAGGAGATCTCTGGCTGGGGATCAGTGATAACTGCACATGATTCATCTCATTACACTCATTACACAGAAAGAGAACATAGTGGATGTCGGCATGCTTAACTAGGTAGGGCACATAAGGGAACATAACACATGGCAAGAGGATCACCAAGGCCCTGCACATTTCATAGTTAATGTTTTTCAGCATTGGAGTTTGAATGGCTCAATAGAGATTTTTGTTGGTCCACGGTCATTGTTCAGAAAGCTGAGGATGCCAAGGTTGAGAAAGAAGGGAGGATGCGATAGGGAGCTGAAATTGCAAAAAAACTGGCCTTTCCCAGGGTTCCAGTTTGGATAAGCAACAATTAAGTTAGTTTCTGTTGATGTCAGAGTGAAGCACACAAACCTTTGGTTGACAGGTACACATAGTAACGTCGCTAATAACACAACAGGAGCAGGAGGATAGCTCAGGGTCAACACATTTGTCTTGGAAGCAAAACAATGCATATCAACACATGTTCAAATCAGGGTCTTGCACTTAGAAACCATCTCAAGTATTATGTATGTTATAAAAGAACAATTATAACAACAGCAAAATGAACACATAGCACCCCGAATGATGGAAAAGGATCAATGCTCACACGAACAGCACAGCACAGTAGCAAGACAATTAAACAGAAGTAATGGGCCTTGCTCACTGGCCCCACACCATAATGTAGTAGCTATTTAATTAGACTATGCACCTGCAGATAGAGGTGTGCACTGAGAGGGAGGCCATGATGAACTGTCCAAAGTTACGTAAGGCAAGACAAACAGACAAACATACAATTAAAAAAAAACAGTCCTCTAAGGAAAAAGGCTTGGTGCACCGCTTCACAAGGAAAACAAGATTTATTTTGTATACAAAAGGAAAAAAGTTGTCAGAAGGTCCCGTAGAAGCAAACTGGCATGGAGCTCTCTGTTCGTTCAAAGCAAGTACAAGGTTTTTAAGGAAAGAAATCATCACTTCAAATGTAAACAATATACAGTCTTATTCCTCCACCCTCTTTGGCTACCACCTGACTACCAGTCCCCTATAGTCCTTTGACTGATTGGCCACATCCTAATCTACCACTTCCCTATAATATGTGATTCCCCTATTCTGTCACCTTAGTTCCCAGCTACTGGATTGGCAGGTTACCTGGAATGTTACTCGCCAAGAGGTGATGATCTTTGCAAGGTTGCATTCTCAAACGGAAAAAAAATAGGGGTAAACAGAAGACCCAGTTCTTTTTTAGAGTCATGCATAATTTGTGCAAATTCCAACTAAGAAGTGTGTTCATCCGATTGACAATCACATTGGCTTGAGGAT
The DNA here is from genome assembly GCF_040938575.1 of Ambystoma mexicanum. NCBI lineage: Eukaryota > Metazoa > Chordata > Amphibia > Caudata > Ambystomatidae > Ambystoma > Ambystoma mexicanum. The sequence continues at coordinate 461,304,876 of NC_090922.1, forward strand.
GGTAAATGGAGCACATATAATGCTAAATGCCTAACAATGCAGCAATCGCCTTAAATAGCTTGTTAAATAAGTGAGTACCATTATCAGAGTTAAGTACTTCCTACACTCCCCAGAGGTGGAACACAATTCAATAAAAATGTGGCCGCTGAGTTAGCATCTTGATGTGCACATGGCCCTGCCTCAACCCACTGGGAGAACAGCAACACAATGACAATGAGATATCTGTAGGTGTTGCATCTTTCACACATATTGCCAAAATCTATGTGGAGTCCACTGAACGGTCGACTGGGGCTGGGTGATGTGCCATGCAATCTCCTCAACATTTACCTAGTCATATGGTGTGCACCTGGTCATTAGCATGAGCTCAGTGGACAACTCTGAGGTCAAATCTGCTCTTTGAAATAATAGTACTCCTCGTGATACCAGACATGCAGGTGCCCCAGCCATGCCTCCTCAGCTCCAGACTAGATTTGTTGGCATCATTTCATATCACTAATCAGCGGATGTTTTGGTCCTTGCTCCCCTTTTATCATTTGCCCTTCTGCGGTACACCTCCTTTCTCTCTCATGGATCACATTAATTGGTCAAGTTTTGATGGATTTATGTACTCTATTTTCCAGCCGCCTGGCAGTTCAAATGGGACAGCCATTGTTCCAGAGGTGCTAGTTCCCTAAATCGAAACCGAGCATGTTTGCAGCTTGAAACCTCTAACCTGGCTCCCATGGATTTGTTCTTGTGGAAGGGAGCAGCCCTAACCTCACTCTGCCATCCACATTTCAATCTTGTTCCATAGGATTACAGCTTGATACAATTAAACAATGCCACTATTCTCAGTTTCACTCCTTGGACTTGGGAAATAGAAAATTATTCAAACTGTTCATTATGCCACAATGCTACACCTCCAATAGGGAATATAAAATGCTAGGCCTCAATTCCAATATGGAGATGCTTCAGTATTTGCTGCACCCCGGCCCTCTGTCTACATCTTCATAGTTACACATTATGTTTGACTATTGCTATACATTATCACTGTGCCCTATACCTGGACCAACCTAAGCCTCTATAACTACTTTGAAAATACATTTGTTGTTCTCAACTGTGCTCACCACTGCTCTTCAGCGACAGACCTTCAGTTTCTCATGTTCTAATAGATTTTTCTTAGCCTGAATCGTTTGGATGTGTATGGGAGCTGCACGTGCATCCCAACACTCCCCCAGTTAGTTAAACCTCCATAAACTAAACCAGCAGCTTCCCTTCTTCTATAGTCATCATATTTTGGCACCCATACCCTGCACACATGACGTAATCTCCTCCCATCGTTGGCATATTTTTCTGGGTACAGGTAAGATAAAGATAATTGCTATTCCCTTCAAGATGATCCAGTGCTCCACATAATTTTCCAGATCTGGTGGGGACAAAGTTAATGTCCCTCTGGATCTATAGAATGTTCAATTCTCAACATACGTGGTCCATATGGACTGTCTGTGCATACTGGTGTTTTGTGATATGAGGAGCTCCACCTGCCCTTATCGATACCATCATCATGGCACTGTTTGGGAGCGTCTTAGTGCAAAATTGAAGGACCATGTAGCACTTTGAAAATATTGCAGCAGGAATGCTATGATAGGAACCAATATCTTCACTGCTAGTCCTAGCCACCTTGGGACCCATGAGAATATGTTGTCGAATCAATCATCAGCTTCCATGCTCTGCTTCTGTCTCCATTCCAGCTTTTGACTTGCATAGGGCCCCTATTATATGGGAATAGGACCCATTGTCTGCATTAATAGGGGAGATATACATGCAACATGACAACACAATTTTTTTTATAGATGCCCCCTTTCATGGCCGTGAACAAGTCCAAGATGTACCGATTCTGCAGGGTCGTCAGTCATATTGCTTGTAACTCACTTTTTATCAAATTCAAATGCTGTTCTGCATCATTTGCCAACTGGATCATTTCCCACTGCACTATGTGCAACCATTTGGCATTGGCTACAGCCTGGATACCCAGAAGCAAGAGGGAGGCATAGAATGTTTCTGTCTTTAAAAAGAGGTGATATTTGTTTTGGATGGCCTTCAACAGTTAGAAACATTCTTCGGACTGGCTATTAGATCGTTTCTGGTGGCATCTTCTTATTGAGTGTGTCTTTCACCTTACTTGCGGGGGTTGGGATGGCTCTGGTTTTGACATGTTTACTAGAGACAAGGGCCTGTCGGGAACCACTAAAACAGCTGAATGCAGGGTAGTTAGTGAACAAGTGCCTCTCCATGATGGTGGGAGAAGCATGTAGGCTTGCTGGAGGCAAACCCAGAATATGTCCATAAAAGCAGCTGTTCCTTTGCTAAGATCAGCAATATATAAGGTGTAGTTGCATTTTTCCGTTAGTTCCCAGAGGAACTGTGTCATTTCCTCAAAAGCAAAACACATATTCTGTTACTATTTGCATCTTCACTGGAGTCTCTTTTGTTTCTATCCATGTTAGCTTCAACACTTATGTTCCCCATATGGCAACATAGTTCTTGTTCACATTCAATATTACTTTTTCATTGAACCTTGCCAAACCCCCCTGCTGCACAGCTTCCTCCTGCCGCCTCTCATTTGTTGGCAACAAACATCACTCCTTCCATCTTTAGCAATGGGTGTGTCCTGCACTGTGGGTCCTTCTCTCCCTTTGCACATTCTCCATCATCTCTATCCATCAGTACAACTTTGTGGGATGTCTTAACCCACTCATCCAAGCCCTGCAACATCACTAGGCATTGCTGGCAGCAGAAACATCAGAATGGCCACTGGAAAGCATGCTGCTCGCTCAAAACCATCCAAAAATGTGCAGTAAAAATCTGAAAGATAGGCTGCCATCCACTTTTGCCTATCTTAGTGAGCACAGGAGATCAATGCCTAAAACCACCATTGGGCTACCCACAAAGCAGCCTGAAACCACTTGGAAATAGCAATGCTGATTGTAAAACAAATAGAGCTAGCTTCCAAAAAAAATCTTTTCTTGATAGTCAAAAATTGCAAAAATCATGGCTCACAAACCACCTAAAAAGATCCAATCTCCTTGTTGGGTGGTCAACATCATTCTCCCGCTAGAATCTACATAAATAAAAGGTCCATAGTAGTATGGATAAAGTATACTTTTGAGGATTGCTTGCTGGAAGAAAGCTATCAAAATGGGTGCAATACCGGTACTCACCACTACCAGAAGTCGGCGCTTTAAAACAATTCTTTGTAAAATTAACAACAACTGAACCCAAACTATGCCAAATAAATACTGGCTATCAGAAGCCTAAGGGATAGAGACAATGTAAAACTATATTCTGAAATGACTTGAAGGAAGCAATTGTTTAATGTATGTATTAAAAATGTGGGTTATATTGTAAGAAGAGACAATTTGTAGACATTGGTTGCAGAGTTAAAAAGTGTTCCCACACTGGGATCAAACAGATTCCACACCTCCCCCCGGGACAAAAGAAGCTTCCTTCTGTCCTTGGCCAAGAGATTGACAAACTGGTGTGACCAGGAACTGGGGAGTGGCACCCTGGACTGGGGCTCTGCTGCTTGGAAAGACAATGGATTCTTTCAGCTGAATAGAATATGCTGATTTGGGTGTGCCTGGTCAACAACTGCTCTAGCAGGAAGGCAGGCCATGTGACCATCTGAGTCAAGCCAGCTCTGGGGGCGGACCAGACTGGGATCTGGATTTAACATTGCACCACATACATGTTTAAGGAAAATGGTTCTAAAATATTGTAACAAGCTGACAAAAATGTACAACTTTGAGATGGTTACAATGAAAAATCCACTCCCAATTTAAGACTTAACTGGACGCTGTGTGATGTTCTGAGACCAAACTCCAGGATTTATTAATATTGCAGCTGTAGTGTTTTTGCTATGAACATAAGAACTTACAGTAATATGCCCAGGGAGGATCTGCATGCATGTATCAAATTTGGTGCAGAACCAATATTGCAAAACCCACCAAAAGCGCAAATAAGTTGTCATTTACGAACCCAAGCACGTAGGAACATGGGACTTGAACAGAGACATGCCTTGATTAATCTGTGATGTGTACATGTATTCTCAACAACTTGTGTATCTGGGAAATATGTTTTTGGGAAAAATTGATTTTCTAAGTAAAAGCAAAGGGGAGTGTTCTTTCCTTAAGCCATAAACACGACACCTGATGACACAGGATGACACACTACTCCCTTCTCCAGTCAGGCGACAGGAAATTCTCTAACCTATCAAATCCTTAGGGGGTTGGGCATGTAGAATCAGCCTACACACCCACTTTGAAAACACATAAAAAGAGACGGCTTAGGACAGATAGGACACACTCTTTCCACTCTTCAACCGATTCCTAGCAAAGCACTCTGCCGGAAGATTCCAGACTCCAGACTCCAGATAGATCCAGAGACCAGAACTCTAGAACCCAAACTCTAGAACCTTGAAGCAGAGAGGCCTAAACCAAAATCTGAATTCTTCTCAGCAGGCCTGTAGAATCTAGCAACCTGATTCTAACCCCTAAACTTCCAAGGGGCATCTCAAAATCCAACAGCCTGGCTGAGCTGTTTTGCTGTTCTAGCTAGGAACCCTGTGCTAGAACCCAGATCCAGACCCAGAAAGAGCAGTGCTGTATCCAGAACGGTCAGACCCAGACCAGAGGCCGTGCTATGAGCAGAACCAGTGCCTGAGACCGTCCGTTGGCGAGTGAAGTCCAAACCTGACCAGATCTGTGACGAGGGCCATTCCATTCCGAACTAGGAGTGAGTATCTAGTCTAGAACTGTACAGAACCAATCCGTTAATTTAAAGTAATCCTTTTCCATTCATTTCAACCTATCCAGAACTGCATTATAGAATCCTATGTTCATCCTGTTGATTCCAAATCTGTAAAGCGCCATCTGTCATTCTGAAATCTTGACTTTATTTCTGAAAATCTACCTTCACAAAAACATCCGTATCTTTTGAACCGCTAAGATCCTAAGCTTTCCAACAAACCCAAAATGACATTCCAATTCATTATAGTTTTTCCGTAATCGCGATTTACGCACGCGGAAAATATATATTGTTTAATTCTTCAAATAAATCTTTTAATTTGCAAAACAAACCCACTTCTTGGCTCAGTGAGGTCAGGGGGATTCAAAGAGAGGGGCGTTATATAAGGGTTCATCATCCAGATTCAAAGAACTTTTGACATAAAAATATATAAATAAGGGCTTCCATTGGGCATCCCCTACTAAACATTGACTTAGTTGGAGTGCTGAATTGAAGTTACTTACAACTTGTACTTTGTGCCCTTCGTACATGCTTAGTACCTGACACAGTGCCAAATGGACTAAACACTGGGCTTCCAGAGGTGCCATCTCTTCGGGTATTAACAGCTTGGGAGCCTTTGATGCATGAGGGATGAGGGAGCAAACATAATAGCTCCTATTTGACCTCTCCTTCCCCACTGAGCACATGTGCCTGTACCATAGCTTACTGAATTCCGGATGGTTCACATTGGTGTCTGTATCAAGCACTACCCCTTTGTATTGGTCATATTCTCTTCATCCCCCCACCTAATGTGTTAAGTATTGTTGTCTATTATTATACTTCTTTTCATATGGACAACATCATTTTGAAGTGTATCACTTTGTGCACATGTGCGCCCCCATACATTAGCCCCCTCTGCAGGTCCCTCGGGTGCCAAATAACAATGGGTTGCCCACTGTACGGTCACTAATTACCAGGGGGCCAGTGTGGTGGGTGGGAACCCCTTTACATTTCCAGTGCGAAGCTGCGAAGCTGCAAGAGAAAGGCAGAGACTAACTGGAGAAAATCTCCAAGTGAACGGAACAAAGTAAAATTCACCAAGGCAGCAAATAAGTACAAACAAGCGGTCCTCCAGACAAAAAGCGCCTCCTACAATGAGAAAATAACTAATGCCAAATCTGGAACAAAGGTGATCTTTGCCATCCTCAGAGAATTAGAGTCCTCTATGCCATCAATAGAAGTCTGCAACAAGGACACAAAATGGTGCACCAACATAGAGAATGCACTCTCCAATAGAATAGTGCTACTTCAATCTAAAATTGAATTACAAAAAAACTACTATCCAACATACCTAACCACCTCATCTGCCCCTTACCCTCTTGGGCAACAACACAGTTCCTCAATTTGAATTTACACCTGACTCCAACTTGGAAGTCCTAAAAATCATTACTAGCCTCAAACCGTTGTGAAAATATATTCAGTTTGGTGCCTCATAATGTATGCATGTTGGCCTAAGCACATTCGCATTGCATCACTATTGCTGCAATAACAATGGCCGCATTGCCATTTTGTTTTATCTGCCATCTTGGCCGCATTATTCAGTTCCTTGTTCCTTCTGCATTTTCTCTCTGAACGCGGTAGGAGACCACTGCACGAACTTTCGGACACTTATGAGACAGGAATGCACATTCTGCTGAGCATGTTGTTTGTCTTACACTGTAGAACCTTGAAGTCCTCCCAGAAGCATAGCTAATCCACAAGTTAGGTGCCCTTCTGTCTCGACCATGTTTTGCCTGCTAAACTGTTCATCATAATTATGTGCATCTGAAACGTGCTCCTTCAGAGAAACCATATTTCCAAGCTTTGGAGCAGACTGACCTTAGCCTCTATTAGCAACATAGATAAGCTGCATATAGAATGTTACCTTGTACTAGAGAACACGATATGCCCCCACGCACCGCTTTGCCCTGCTCCCAGACAGGAAATTGTTTGCTGGAAGATGGGGAAATATGCAAGTATGTTGTCATGGTAATACCTTCTACGTGGATAGGTCACGAACCCTATGGTCCCTATCACATGAAGGGGCTGGACAAGCGTATCATATGTTATTCTAAAATTTATATATATATATATATATATATATATGATGTTTTCTGTGACTCTCGCTCTCTCCCTCCACAGTGTTTGTGCGCATGTATCGTGGGGTGCTGAAACCCCTTCACGTGATTGTAATAAACCTTGTTCTTTGACCTTGTGACTGGTGTATTTCCATTTTTTTGTAGTAGGCCTCATTTTGGTCTTTCAGATGGCGCCCGAACAGGGACCCTCCCGTTGATGTCCATTTGTTGTTTGGCGTAGACGAGGCTGTCGGATCGAGATCAGTGAGTATAGGGGGCCCACGATGATTGTCCGTTGGACTTGGTTAGAAATCAGGTGAGTCTATTTCAGACCGGAAATGTCCTGATGATTTGATTGGTAACAGTATTTACGCGTAAATATTTTGGCCAGGTAAGACTGTGATTTAGTATGCCTGGTAAATTGTCATCCTGTTTAGCAATGTTTTGTTGCTGAGGAACACAATCTAGTAACTTGGAAAATGGTCAACCCGCACCACCACAGAGGTCGCTGGTGTATGACATGTATATTGCATACAGCCTTGGTGCTTTTTTGTTTAATAATATTTGGCATCGACAAACCAGACTTGCTCCAGACCTTCAGTGGCCAGAGTTGGATATTTTTGAGGTGGCCAGAAAGGAATATTTGGAGACTGTATTATTACGTAAGAAAGCTAGAACAGCTGCATTTGACGCTGTTAGAGATTGGAAGAAGGAAACAAATAAGTGACTTAAAAGTATAGAGAAGCACACACGTAGACATATGACGAATGCCAAAAAAGCTATAATACATGATCAGCAGAAACAAGTAGAAGCCATTAGGAATATGGATAGGGCCTTTCAATTATATGTGCAAAAAATATACCCATCACAAGATTTGCATATATCAGACGAATTATTGAATCAATTGCTGAACAAGCAAAGGTTTGATTCAGGAACTGATTCAACTGCACCACCTCCTTATATGCCTCCTCCTGCATCTGTACCCATTCCAATTGTAGCGGCTGCTATGCAGTGTCTCCAACTTCACCGACAGTGGTATTTCCTCCACCGCCTAGCGCACATGATTTACTTTTGCTTTTGTTACCGACTAGTTCCACTCGACTTCCAGTGAATTATGTGATTGACGCTGATGTGAGAATAGTGACATGTAGTGCGATAACTGCAGAGAGAAAAATGGAATTGCGTGAATGGGCTGAGACATATATAGAAGGGGGTGACGAAATGGCTGTTGTAGGTGTGATGTCAGACCATGGGGGTATTCCTGAGCAGAAGATATTGATAGAACAAATGGGGATATATCTGGCTGAAGTATGGAGTGATGTGACTGATTCAGCTATTCCACAAGAATTGCAGGATTTAAATTGTTTGTCTCGTTCAAGGGACACTGCGACAAAATTGTTTATATATAAGAGGGAACGTGGACGTTTGCATAAAGATGAATTGGATAAGGATAAGCGACAGACATCGTATGTGCTGAAACCATTTTTGCCTCCATTGAAACCTATTAGTGAAGAAGTGCGTATTTGCACGAGAGGCGCGCTTAGATGGATTTCAGATGTTTCGATTTCACCCATGATACATTTAGTCAGTATACACCGGCTATGCAGGGGAAGGTGTTACAAGTGATGGTTGATTATTTACAAGACGACTGCATGAAGAGAAACTTGTGTTGTCCTGCAGATATGATGGTGATTTATAAGAGGGCATTCTCAACTGACACCGCATGTCAGGAATTCAGCTCGACACGCTTGGCGGAAATGGAGAATGAGTCATTCAAGATACCAACAATGGAACTCAAGATGGCGGTTTATCAGCGCTATTGCCACACAACGATTACCGTTCTAGTTGTTTCCAACATGGAGACCACGTCTGCCCATTCTATATCTTCCTCTCTATGGTCGGGCAAGACGCATCACTTCTGTTCGCTTCACCTCGCTGTTGCACTGGTGCTTTTCTAAACTTTCTGCTGTACTACCGTTGAGACTTTTCTAAGCCTCTTCTCCTCTATTCTGTGCTCTGCGCACTCTATCTGAGCTCTGTCTCGACTTATTCTACCTTTTCCTTACCTTCCGTTTTCCCTGTTACTCTTTTGGCTTTCCTCCCCTGTGCACTTGTGTGCTGTTTATTTTCTATGCTACTTCTTACCTCGTTTCCTTCCTTACCTTTACTCCTTATCTACAGCATTGAGCGCGACCGGTCTTCCTTCCTCGTCGCTGCTCGACTCCTCCCCTCCGAGCAGATTCCTACTCCGTTCCTTCCTCAGCCTGCTGTACTCAGGCTTCCACTACGTTGCTGCTCGACTCCTTCTCACCGAGCGGATTCCTGGAACCATTCCTCCCTCAGCCTGCAGTACTTACCATTCTTCCACAACTACTCTGGAGACAACCTCCTCTACGAGACACAATTGGGTTTTCTTCCCCACGAGGGTTTCCCAAGGGTACTGCCCCCGGGGTGCACTGAGTCCAGTTTTCTGGCCTCTGAACACTTTGGGGGAATTACCTATATACTTCAGAGCCAATTGTACACCTGTGCTGTTTCCGGACATTCGTGAGTACCTAATTGTTACAGAAAGCGACGTCCAAAAAGGAAACAAAAGATGGAACAGCAGATGCAACAAGTAATGGCAGCCATGCAGAGTCTCAATACTGAAGTACAGACGTTAAGAAACGAAAATGCTACGTTGAGACAAATGGTTGCAAACAGGTCAGAGATCCCTCTAGGATCATTACCCATGGGAAAATACGATGGCAACCCTAAAAGACTAAAAGAATTCTTGGACTCTTGTTTGGTGCAAATCAATTTGAAAGCCTCGTTTTTTCCAAACGATAGAGCTAAAGTAAGTTTTCTGATATCTAATCTCGCTGGCAGCGCCCTGGCCTGGGCTACACCACTAGTCACCACCAACAATCAGCTAATGGATTCCTACGCAGGATTTACCAACAGTCTGCAAGCCATGTTGGGAGAAAAGAATTAGTAGTGTCAGCACAAGAAAATCTATTGGATCTGAAGCAAGGGAACACTAATATTCTAACTTTCATCACACAGTTTAAACAATTAGCTAATGAGACGGCATGGGCTGATGATGCCCTCCTGACCATATTTCGCTGGAATCTATGTGAAGAACTTAAAGATGAAGTCTCTAGAGTTCCTAGACCTCATAATTTTGCAGAAATGGTTACATTAGTACTCCAGTTGGATTACCGGATACAAGAAAGAAATCTAGAAAGAAAGAAATGGAAATCACGTCCACCGCTAGGACCTTACAAGTCGGAGATTCCTAGGACCAGTAAGAACCAAGAATCCGGGGAAAGTATGCAATTGGGTGTAGCTCGTGGACCATTTACACCGGAAGAAAGACAAAGAAGAAGAACATTATGATTATGCATGTATTGTGGTTCCGATAAACATGTTCTAAAAGATTGTCACCTGACTACTCCTAGACGTCAGGGAAACAACAACTCCCATCCATGAAGGGAACCATGAGTGTGTCTTTGGTACAAAGTTCCCAGGAAACAACCTCAACTCACCATAAAATAGTGGTAATAAATGTGTCTCTACAATTTCTAGACAAGCACATCCAACAAATACCCGCCTTAGTAGATTGCGGTGCAGCGGGATTGTTTATGGATTCCGAATGGGCATTCAGAAACAACATACCCCGGGTGGCTAAAACCCTGAGTCTGCCAGTGGAAGGAGTAGATGGAAATCCTTTATCATCAGGACCCATTAAAGAAAACACAACTTTTCTCACCATGAAGATTTCTACACATGAAGAAGAGTTTTCATTCGATTTGATAAAGGCCGCTCATTATCCACTTATACTGGGTCTCCCATGGCTTGTTAAACATAACCCATTCATCTATGGACTGAAGGAACATTGTTTTTGGGTTCCGAACACTGTTTGCATTCTTGCCTACCCAAAGGAGTGATGGGCTTGTATACTACAACTGCATCCCCGGACAAAAACCCGGTATTATCTACCATATCCAACCTGAATCTACTGCCGGAATGTTACCACAAGTACAGCTCTGTTTTCTCAAATGATGAAAACAAGGAATTATCACCCCACAGAAAGGACGATTGTTCTATCGATTTTCTACCAGATGCGCAAGTACCCTTTGGTCGCATGTACACTCTCTCTATTCCCGAGAAAGTTGCCTTAAAGGAATACCTACAAACTAAATTGCGTCATGGTCTCATCACAGAGTCTAAAAGTTCTGCAGGTGCTTCACTTTTCTTTATCCCCAAAAAAGATTGTAAAGAGCTCCGTCCTTGCATCGATTATAGAGGCCTAAACAAAGTTACATACAAAGATTGATACCCATTGCCCCTTATCCAGGACATTCTGGAAGCTGTCCGAGGCGCAACTATCTTTACAAAACTCGACCTTAGAGGGGCATATCATCTGATCAGAATTAAAAGTGGAGATGAATGGAAAACAGCTTTCCGCACGCCTTTCGGACATTACCAGTATCGGGTGATGCCTTTTGGGCTAGCAAATGCCCCTTCAGTCTTTCAACGTTTTGTAGATCACATATTTGCGGATTTACTCCTTCATACCCTAATCATATACTTGGACGACATCCTCATTTTTTCTAACAATCTGCAAGAACATATTATCCATGTCTCTGAAGTTCTAGAACGGCTTCATCAAAATCGATTGTTTGCCAAAATTGAAAAATGCTCATTCCATCTACCCAGTATCCTCTATTTGGGTTTCATTTTATCTGCAGAAGGAGCTGCCATGGATCCAAGGAAGGTAGAAGACATCTACAAATGGAAACCTCCTCAGAACGCAAAGGAGGTACAGCGGTTCTTAGGGTTCACTAACTTCTACCGAAAATGTATTCCAAATTTTTCTAGAATCATCAAACCCTTCACTCTTCTTCTTCAAAAAGGAAGATCTTTTGAGTGGAATTCAACCGCTCAGAAAGCCTTTGAAGGTCTCAAAATAGCCTTCTCTACAGCACCGATTTTACGGTTACCAGATCAGACAAAACCTTTTATATTGGAAACCGATGCTTCGGATTCAGCCATAGGAGGAGTACTCAAGCAAGTTTCGAAAGAAGGGATCGAACATCCGATTGCCTACATGACAAATCCCTGACAGAATCAGAACGCAATTATACCGTATTTGAAAAAGAACTCTTAGCTATAAAAAGGAGTTGACAGGAATGGAGACACCTCCTTTTAGGGGCTCAACATCCTGTTGAAATTCGTACAGATCACAGGAACTTGAGAGTGTTACAGAACATGGAGTGCCAAAACAGTCGACAAGCTTGGTGGGCATATTTTTTTTCATCCCTGACTTCGTCCTTACTTACATACCGGGAACCAATAATCAAATCGCTGATGCTCTTTCCAGAAGTTCACACATACTTTGTCATTCCTCCCGGAAAAGATGTGGTCACACGCCACTTTTCTATACTATGTATCCTCTTATTTTCAAACTATACGAAAACAATGCCAAGAACTGAATCAGAAAGAAATCAGTGATCATGACCTGAGAATGGAAGATGGACTTTACTTTCGAGCTAACCAACTATACATACCTGAAGGTATATCAAGAAAGAGAGTATTACATATGTGCCATGACCATAAAGTCGCAGGACATAGAGGAATCAAAACCACCCTGGAACTCATCAATAGACACTTTTGGTGGCCTGGAGTTACACAAGACATCAAGGATTATGTTTCCTCTTGCTCCATCTGCCAGCAATCTAAGGTTCCTAGACATCTGCCTACAGGGCGGTTGGTACAACCTAAGCTTCCCACTCAACCATGGGAGTGCATATCTACAGATTTTATTGTAGATTTACCACCTTCTTCAAACAATACAACCATCATGGTGACTATAGATACTTTGACCAAACTAGCACATTTCATTCCCATGAGCCGATTACCTTCAGCAGCTCAGATGGCATCCTGTTTTTTGCAAACTATCTTCCGTCTCCATGGACTTCCAAAATACATCATATCTGACAGAGGTTCACAATATGTTTCCTCCTTCTGGAAAATACTATGCAAAACCTTAGGTATACAAAGAAACCTCACCTCTGGGTATCACCCACAATCCAACGGGCAAACGGAGAGATTAAATCAATCCTTAGAAAAGTATCTGCGTTGCTTTGTGTCAGCTGCTCAAGACAACTGGAGCCTTCTTCTACCATATGCTGAATTCGCATATAATAATTCCTTTCACACAGCCATCACAATGACACCTTTTTTATGCACATATGGATTCCATCCATCCATTTTCCCAACCGTAACTCCTCGATCCACCAAAATCCCAGCGGTAGATGAATTAGTCTCCGACATCCAGAAAGGGCATGCTACAGCCCTTGCTACCCTTTCTGAAACCAGAGACCGGGTAAAACAACAAGCTGACAAGAAACGCTCACAGGAACCAACCTACAAAACTAAAGATCTAGTATGGCTCTCCTCTAAATATCTTCCTAAACATTTGGTACCATCAAAACTATCACCCAAGTATTTTGGACCATTTCCCATTATTAAGGCCATCGGGAAGGTGGCATTTAAAATCAGTCTCCCAGCATCCTGGCACCGGATTCATAATGTTTTTCATGTCTCTCAACTCAAGACTCAGATACCGGATAGGTTCAATAGGGGCTTCAATCATACTCCCCCTCCAGTGGATACTCAAGTGGGTCCTGAGTACGAAGTAGCAGCAATATGCGACTCCAGATACTATCACGGAAAGTTGCAATACCTAATCGATTGGAAAGGCTACAATCCATCAGACAGGACTTGGGAAAACGCTTCATCAGTTCATGCCTCCAGACTGGTAAACAAATTCCATCGCTCTCACCCCTGGAAACCTGGAAAAATCACCCCACGGGGAGGGCATACTGTCAGGAATTCAGCTCGACACGCTTGGCGGAAATGGAGAATGAGTCATTCAAGATACCAACAATGGAACTCAAGATGGCGGCTTATCAGCGCTATTGCCACATGACGATTACCGTTCTAGTTGTTTCCAACATGGCGACCACGTCTGCCCATTCTATATCTTCCTCTCTATGGTCGGGCAAGACGCGTCGCTTCTGTTCGCTTCACCTCGCTGTTGCGCTGGTGCTTTTCTAAACTTTCTGCTGTACTACCGTTGAGACTTTTCTAAGCCTCTTCTCCTCTATTATGCGCTCTGCCCACTCTATCTGAGCTCCTTTTCCTTACCTTCTGTTTTCCCTGTTACTCTTTTTGCTTTCCTCCCCCGTGCACTCGTGTGCGTTTTCTTTTCTATGCTACTTCTTACATCGTTTCCTTCCTTACCTTTACTCCTTATCTACAGCATTGAGCACGACCGGACTTCCTTCCTCGTCGCTGCTCGACTCCTCCCCTCCGAGCGGATTCCTACTCCGTTCCTTCCTCAGCATGCTGTACTCGGGCTTCCACTACGTTGCTGCTCGACTCCTTCTCACCAAGCGGATTCCTGGAACCGTTCCTCCCTCAGCCTGCAGTACTTACCATTCTTCCACAACTACTCTGGAGACACCATCCTCTACGAGACACAATTGGGTTTTCTTCCCCATGAGGGTTTCCCAAGGGTACTGCCCCCGGGGTGCACTGAGTCCAGTTTTCTGGCCTCTGAACACTTTGGGGGAATTACCTATATACTTCAGAGCCAATTCTACACCTCTGCTGTTTCCAGACATTCGTGAGTACCTAATTGTTATACCGCATTGACTTCTTTGTCACACGATCTGGCTCTATTAATTAATAAATGTTCAGAACTTCCTTCTGTACAATTGCCAATGAGAGAGGTACCTCCAACACTTGTCCCAAAATTAGAGATTCCAGCTGTGGGGCAGACACCTGCCTCAACTATTCCAGCACACTACATTTCACAATTTGTTCATGTTCTGTTTTCAAGACAGGAAGTGAATACTATCAAAGAGTCTATTCCCGACATTAGGAAGAATCATACAGGGTTCTACAAGGAGATAAAATCATTTTTGAATGTGTCAGTTTTCACCTTGGGTGATATAAACCTATTGTTTCATGTGATCCTACCTGTAGACTTATGGAAGCAGATTAGGACCGTAGATGTTCAAGCAGGGATGGGTAATACTTGGGATGCCTTAGCACAAGCTGATGGGGCTAGGAAAGCAGGTGAGAAACCGTCTCAGGTGATATTGATGTTACCGAATCACATAGTGACCAAACTAAAGACCTTGGTGCCTGATAAAAGGATTATATGGGACAAATTGACAGCATGCATGCAAGGAAAGACTGAGGGAGCGACTGAATTTTTCAACCGGTTTGAACAAGTATTTTCAGACTTTAGTGGGCAAGATTTGAGTACGGAGCCGGGGAAAAGACTATTCGTTGACACATTTGTATGGGGATTGTTACCTGACATTCAGACTCAGATCATGACATCTGAGAGTGCATGGCAAACAAAATTGTCATCCAAAGTACTACATATAGCCAAGTATTATGAGAATAGGGTAAATACTGAGAAGGAGAAGGTGGAAAAGAAGAAGGGTTATCTGAAGAATATAGTCCTTTAGCAGCAGATAGCAAGAGGATCGACGGGTGGGAATATGCAACAAAGGGGTCAGTTTGTGCCACAAATGGATGCACAAATGGGTCCTGTACACATGAACCAGTGTGCGTACTGTAGACAAGAGGGTTATTGGAGGGCACAATGTCCATCTCTCCAACAGCGAACAAATGGTAAATATGGTACAATAGGGAGGCAATCAAGGGGTCACCCTGGTATAATGGGTTTGGGTAGAAACCAATGTGCGCACAATCAGCAGATTCAACCGCAGGACATGAATGTGAATAGCCAGGGAGGTCAGCAACAGAATGCAAGTAGTGGGAATGTTTTTGATAATCCTACCCACGCTTACTTCACTGAAGACTTTACATCTGACGATGTATTGTTCCGCTAGGAAAGCCCGAAGCAGGTTCTGGAACCGACACATATTCCCGTAGATTAGAAGGGGCCCTATTTTGAGATGAAGGTGGGGAATAGGGAGCATATCTTTTTAGTAGATACCGGGGCACAGAAGTGTTCCATTGACCATCTGCGGGTTCCAGATATTCCACTGTCAGGGCTGAGTAATGTTTCCGTAGGGTTTTCAGGTACGCCAGTGGTTAGTCCGGTCTCTCGGCCGGTACCGATTGCACTGTGGCCGTTTAACGATTCATGTCCGTTTCTGTTGATGACGAATTGCCGCAAAAATTTGTTGGGACTGAATTTGTTGAAGAAACTGAATGCTGTGATTTATGAGTGTATTTGACGATCTCTCGCCAACAAAATTCCACTTCACAATTCTTGTCTATGCCTTTGCTGAGCGAGTTGAGTAGGGTACCCACACATTTATGGGTGGTAAATGACAATGATGTAGGGATCCTTAACGTTGAACCAGTTTGAATAATCCTGAGACCAGGTATTACATTGCACTGCCACGTATTCCACAGTCCAAGATTTCAGTAGACGGAGAACATGCTTTGAAGAGCATTGTTTCTGATTTGATACACCAAGGTGTGATTGAAGAGATTTCTGGGAGTGTGTGTAATAGCCCGATTGTGCTCGTATATAAGAAAGGGGACAATGCTTTGCCTTACCGTTTTGTGATCGATTTGCGTGCGATTAACAAGATTGCTGCGCCACAGTTCCCAATTGTGTCTGATGTTACCACTATTTTGACTATGATTCCAGCTACGGCCACACATTTTAGTGTTATTGATTTGAAGAATGCCTTCTTTAGCATCCCTGTACACACAGATAGTAGGTACTTGTTCGCGTTCTCTTTAGGAGGACACTCTTTCACATTTACACGTGTCCCTCAGGGTTATACCGAGAGTCCAAGCATATACAGTAGGGCATTGAAAGAACAACTTGATATGCTTGAGTTACCGTCCACTTGCATGTTCCTGCAATACATTGATAATCTGCTTATTGCTGCAGACGCTTGCGAGGAGGGTACCGTGTTGCTGGTTATTCATCTGGCTACGCATGGGAACAAGGCTTTGTTGAAGAAGTTTCAGTATTGTCGACAGGAAGTTGCCTATTTTGGCTATCTCTAGTCGAAGGAGGGCAGGCGTCTGACACCTGAACGTATACAAAGCATCTCTGACTTTCAAATACTCAGAAGGAAGTCAGAGCATTTATTGGCATGGCTTCATATTGTAGACAGGGGATCCCAAATTTTTCTCTTCTGATTAAACCTATGCTGGTACTGACAAAGAAGGATGTTCCTTTGCCTTTGCCATAGGACAAAGATTGTAGAATGCTTTTGATCTGCTCAAAGGTGCGTTGTGCTCACCGCCAGTATTGGGCACACCAAATTATGAAAAAGAGTTTTGTTTTATTTTTGCATGAGAGAGAAGGTTGTGCTTTGGCTGTATTGACACAGGAACATGAGGAAGAAGCAGACCGTGCAGCTATTTTTCATCCACGTTAGTGCGCGTTGCCTGCGCTTTGCGGAAATGTTTAAGAGCTTTTGCTGCTGCTGCCGCATCGGTAAAACAAAGTGAGGGTATGGTTTTAGGTCACTCTTTTACCATGATGGTACCTCACTCTGTTGATGTTCTACTAAACAGAACACAGACTCGGCACCTCACTTCTGCTCGACTAACGAGATATGAGTTGATTCTATCTGCACGGCACATCAAAATTAAGAGATGCTCTACTTTGAATCTGGCTGAAATTTTTCTGTCCCGCCAAGAGGTAGACTGCACTAATATAATGTCCCATGATTGCCTATATGTTACTGAACAAGAGACAAAAGGCAGAATTGATACACCTTTGAAGTCTACAGATGGGGAACTATTTTGCGATGGTTCTTGTTTCAAGCTACCTGATGGTACTTCCACTGCTGCCTATGCAATCATAACATTAGACACTATTGTTGAAAGCAAAAGAATACCTGTTAATTCCGCTCAGGCTGCGCAGATTGTTGCATTGACCAGAGCCTGTGAGATATCTGAAGGGCTTACGTAAACATTTATAATGACAGTCAGTATGCGTTTGGAGTGGTTCACAATTTTGAACGATTATGGGCTGAGAGGGGATTTTTAACATCACACGGCACCAAAATCCATCATGGTATTCTGATAGTAAAATTGTTATCAGCATTAGCGCTTCCTGCACAGCTAGCAATAATGAAATGCGCTGCGCAACAGAGGGTGACGGACGACGTAGGGAAAGGAAACGCTTTTGCAGATAGAATTGCCTAACAAACTGCTACCGACCAACACTCAGGGATGTATGTGTTATATTCGACTAGATGGGTTGCCGAAACCAGTATGATGGAGGAAGGGGTTAACAGTGTGAAAGAAATTCAGGCCGAAGCAACAGCAGAAGAGATCAAACAATAGAGTGAGCGTCCGGCTGGGTTAGATGTTGAGGGTTGTTGGGTAGACAATGAGAAACAAAGATGGATGCTTCCCAATGCTTATGTAACTGCAGTAGTTACTATGGCTCCTGGGCCAACACACATATCTGCAAAGAAAATATGCCAGAATTTAGATCTTGTATGGCACAACAATAATATCCAGAAAATTGCTGAACGTTTGGTTCAGAACTGTATGATATGTTTACAACACAACCTTGTGAAGGGAACACCGATGCCAAAGAGTAGTTTCAAACCTCCCTCCATGCCATTTGAAGTGATTCATTTTGACTTCATCGAGATGGAGAGTTGCCAGAACTATAGTACATGTTAGTTGTAATCTGTGTGTTTAGCAAATGGGTTGAGGCTTCCCCACTGAAAGATAACACTACTATGTCAATGGCTAAGGCCATGTTAAAGGAATATTTTCCTAGGTTTGGCCTGCCAAGAGTTATTTGGTCTGACAACGGATCACATTTAATCGCCTCTGTCATTCTGCAAGTATGTGTGGGATTACTGATCGATAAACGTTTTCACTTAGCGAGACATTATCAGAGTACCAGTTTGATGGAACACCACAATCGTATTTTGAAGAATATGTTAGCCAAGGTGTGTACACACAGTAAACCTGAAATGGCCTCACTCTCTACCTATAGCCTTACTTTCAATGCAGACAGGACTTTCCCCATATGAAATTGTAATGGGAAGGCCTGCAAATGTATGGGATGCACTGAGACCTAAAAAGTTGGCTGAAATTGAGTATCCATTTTTGGCAGACTATTGTGATGAGTTGACTCAAAACTTGCGTTTGATTCACCAACTGGTTCGAGCAGCTTTGCCAGTGAAATACGAGGGTCCAGGCCATTGAATTCGGTCTGGGGACTGCGTACTGTTGAAAAACTTTGAGAGGAATACATGCCTTGCACCTCGTTGGAAGGGGCCTTACTGAGTGTTACTGGCCACGCAGACAGCTATACTTGTGACTGGCAAATGCCACTGGATCCACTCGACGCACGTGAAACGAGTGCCATTGGCTTTGCCCATACAAGTGGGACGAAATAAAAATTGCTCATCCTGTACCTGTCCTGATCGACAATAAGAGTGGTACAAAACCACTTCCTGAGTCCATGGGGATTGGGGAGAATGCTATTTCTTCTTCTTCATCGACTGACATTGTTTCCTCGTAGATCGGCAATCCTTTGTTCATTGATCATTCTGTACCTGGAGCTTTGAGGTACAATCTTCGTCCAAGAAATCGGATTTAGTTCAGGGATTGATAACACATTTTTAATAGATTAGGAAAGTGTAGTAGGAATACTGCCCCCACAAGAAACTAATGCTCTGCTATTACCTCGTCATTCCCCTTCAGACAGGATAAGGATAAGGGGCAGAGAGCAGCAAAGAAGACTTCAAGTAAGATTGGCCATGTGATCAGGTGCCACCCACAAATGAACTTATAGAGCCTATCAGTGAGGCTTCTTAATGGACGCTGAAGGACAATGCCCGCGTTTGGGGGTGCTCATAGGAATGAGGACATGGTACATATCCAGATTGATGGGCCTGTTTACCAAGGACCCTGGTCCCCAAGGGCCAAATGGATAATAATTCTAGGCATAACTTGTATTATGGTCACATTGATACCTGTACTTTGGTATCTGGAGAATGTACATCTGATCGATACTCTATTACCAACTATTAGTGCATCCACTATGTCTCCACTACATGTGTACACACACACTGTCCATGTGACCTCAGCCATAGAGGGGGTTATCATAACAGCACTCTCATTATGATTGTGAATGCCACACATACTATTCTGAATAAAACCAATTGTTGGGTTTGTTCTCATCTGCCACAGCATGGTTAGAGGGATTTAGGCTGGTATGTTCATCCTCTCCCTCTGTCCACTGTATGTTATGCGTCATTTAGGGAACTGTTCTTCAGATGATGGGACAATAGTGCCACCAGTAACTTCAATGGTACAAACATCAATGAATTTGATCAATTGGTTTTGTTGCCTCTAGGATGTTCGGTGTTTGCAAACAAAAGCACACTCAATACTGCCTCTGTTAAGCATTCAGACAAATATTCCAGGCCATACTAGTCAATGATCTCTTTCAAAATTACTCCAGTGGGGAATAAGGAGGTTGCTCCTCCATCATACACCATTAATCATGACCCTGATTCTGTCCCATTTTGTTTACGAAAAGAAGGTTCCCGACCTATGGGCTCGTATGATAAATGTATTAACACTGCTGTTCTGGTAAAAGAGGATAGGCCTATGTATATAGGGGGCTCCATCTATTTCGTCTGTGGGAGTGAAGCTTATCCTTGGTTACCTAAAGACTGCAAGGGTACATGTTATTTGGGAATACTTTTAACTGGGGGATATATCACTTCTACCGCCGATATACTGAAAACTCATTCTAGGAGGGATGCAGAAGGTGACACTCCCCTGCAGGTATTGGGGGATATTGCTAAGTCCATGGTTCCGTTCTGGGGACAGATAATCAACTCTCAAGACATTAGGACTAGCAATGAGACTATTGATATTTTGTTCAACATGACATTGGAACAAGAGGCTATTAGGTTAGTGGCCCGTCTGAATAGGATGGTCTTAGACATCATCCTGGCTGAGCGTGGTCATGTATGCAAAATGGTCGGGTCTGCCTGTTGCGTTTATGGACCTGACTCCTCCCCCACCATTTTCCAAGCAATCAAGAGACTGCACATTTTGGGTTCAGAAGTACACATTCCTCAAGGGGACTCGGATCTCAGTACATGGTTCTGGGGCTTATTGCGAACTTGGGGTTGGAAGATATTTACTGTTCTAGACGTTGTCCTTAGTATCGTGTTATTCTGTTGCTGCTGCATTAAATGCTTACCTGCCCTGGGTTTTATGGGTGATTGTTGTGCACGTGCTATGGCCAGAATGAAACCTAGTCTGCACCTGCCTGTACATGTCACTAATGCACTGATCATGCAGGACGTTGCTATAAAAGGGTTTATGGCCATCAGTGTCTATGATAGTGATGATTTGGGGTGTTCTGATAATGACACTGCATCTTGGTCGTCTGATGATGCAATGTACGGCTGATGCTCTTGGCTTAGGCCAAAAGGAGGGTTTGTGAAAATATTTCCAGTTTGGTGCCTCATAATATATGCATGTTGGCCTAAGCACATTCGCATTGCATCACAATTGCCGCAATAACAATAACCACATTGCCATTTTGTTTAATCCGCCATCTTGGCTGCATTATTCAGTTTCTTGCTCCTTCTGCATTTTCTCTCTGAACGTGGTCGGAGACCGCTGCACGAACTTTCTGACACTTACGAGACAGGAATGCACATTCTGCTGAGCATGTTGTTTGTCTTACACTGTAGAACCTTGAAGTCCTCCCAGAAGCATAGCTAATCTGCAAGTTAGGTGCCCTCTTGTCTCGCCCATGTTTTCCCTGCGGAACTGTTCATTATAATAATGTGCATCTGAAACATGCTCCTTCAGAGAAACCATATTTCCAAGCTTTGGAGCAGACTGACCTTAGGCTCTAGGAGAAACATAGATAAGCTGCACAGAGAATGTTACCTTGTACTAGAGAACACCATATGCCCCCATGCACTGCTTTTCCCTGCTCGCAGACAGTAAATTGTCCATGGGAAGACAGGGAAATATGCAAGTATGTTGTTTGTTGTCATGGTAATACCATCTATGTGGATAGGTCACAAATCCTATGGTCCCTATCACATGAAGGGGCTGGACAAGCGTATTGTATGTTATTCTAAAATGTACATATGTCTGATGTTTTCTGTGACTCTCGCTCTCTCCCTCCACAGTGTTTGTGTGCATGCATCGTGGGGTGCTGAGTCCCCTTCACGTGACTGTAATAAACATTGTTCTTTGACCTCGTGACTGGCGTATTTCCATTTCTTTGTAGTAAGCCTCATTTTGGTCTTTCACCGTCAAGGTGCCAGGGCAACCCATGCCCCGCAGCGGACATCAAGGACTGTGCCCCAGAACTCACCCCATTCATTACGAGCCTTACTAACACCTCCTTTGAAAACAATTATGTCCCAACTAATTTCAAAAACTCTTGGGTTCTCCAATTAGTAAAAAAAACTCTTGCTTGACCCTAATATACCGACAAACTATTGTCCAATTACAACAGTGCCATTCCTACTCAAAATACTAGACAGTAGCGTATCTACAGATACAAAACTACCTGGAAGTCAACAACCTTCTTGGCTTCCGACAATCCGTATTCCAACCAAGACATAGGATGGAAACAGCACTTCTGGACTTGAAAATCCAAATGGATGAATTAAAAGACAAAGGCAAATTAGCCTTGCTACTCCTACTTGACCTCTCTGCAGCATTTGATCTGGTCAATCACAAAATACTATGCAAACACCTTGATTCTGCGGCCCACTTCTCACCTAATGCCATTCAATGGATACAATCATTCCTGACAGAGAGAACAATGAGAGTTTGCTCCACTAGTGCTGAAGCACAACCAAGCCCAGTCACATGTGATGTACCACAAGGTTCCTGTTTTTCACCGACACTATACAACATTTTTACAAAACCCCTTTTTGTCCACCTCAGTGACATGGATGTCACCTAAACTAACTATGCAGATGACACACAAATCCTCATCCCTATCACAGGCTCCCTTGACATCGACTCAGCCACTCTCAACGCTATCTATCAAACTATCCAAGTCTGGATGGCCCACCATGGTCTATGCCTGAACGATGAAAAGACAGAACTTCTCCTCATAGGGTCACAACTTCATCTCAATAAACTGAATGGCACCTTCAAAGACTTAACATAGACGGCAACATTATAAAGGTGGCCAAAGAAGTAAAAACTCTTGGTTTCTACCTCGACTCATCATTCACATTATCTAAACAAGTTAATGCCACTGCATCAGCGGTAGCCTACAACTCAAAGCTTATTAAAGCCTGCAGACCCTTCCTGTCACCCGACAGCTGTATCACTTTGGCCACAGCCCTCATCCTGACCAGATTGGACTACTGCAATGCCCTATATGCTGGCACTAAGAACCACACCATCATAAAACTGCAGGTAATACAAAACAACGCCTTAAGAGCATCCCTAAATATCCCCAAAAGCTTTCACATCTCTACAATAAGAAGAAATGCCCATTGGCTTCCGGTTCAAGAACACATCATGTTCAAAACACTCACCCTGACACATAAATGTCTACACAAGTCAGCTCTTACCTACCTGAGTGACAACATCTCCAGATCCCAATCAAACAGGCCTACGCGATCAGCACATATGCACCTGGTAGCCACATCGAGATTCAAACTACAGAATGCAGGAGGCAGGAGCTTCCCCACAATAGCCGCTAGACATTGGAACATCCTACCAGCCAAGCTAAGGGCCGAAAGCTCTTTCTGGACCTTCCGAAAACAACTGACAACCTTCCTCTTTATACAGGTAACATGCCACCAACTCATGCCCCTCAGCCAGTAAGGCAGTTACAGAAAAAAACAATTATCTCTAAGACTATAGATCATCTTGTCATTAGTCTGTCTGTTATGTATATATACAACTTTGAAAATCACTGTATTATTTATTGTCATTAGTCCTCTTTTTATGTATATAAGCAACTATGAAAATAACTGTATTATTTATTGCCATCCTATGTAAGAACAGCGCCTAGATGCCTTCGGGTTGGGTGCGCTATACAAATTGCAAAATAAATAAATAAAGGGGCATAAACTCAAATCGAATTGGGCAGACTATTACTGTGGAGGTGGCCTATAACAACACAACACACTCTGCTACCCATCACAGCCCCTACTACTGCAATTATGGTTTGCCCCCAAGAGTCTACCCATGCCCGCAGCAACAGCAACCCCAGTTCCTTCTGCCAATGCTCTGGTCAGTGAAATAAACAAGCTCCACACCACTGTCCTGGGTATCCTAAAACAGACCAAGCATGACCAAGAGACATATGCTAATCAAAAGAGAACACAGACTCCTGCTGCCTACAACGTTGGTGCAAGGGTATGGCTGAGTACCTTACATCTTCCCTTATGAAACTGGCCAGGTAAACTGGTCAGTTGCATGGCCACTCATTATGCAGGACCCATTTGCATTGTACGGCAACTCTCTCCTTTGTCTTTTCGTTTGTCCCTTCTGGCAACTTGGTGCATCCATCCTGTATTCCAGGTCTCCCTGTTAAAGCCCTGCATTACAGATAGAAGTTGTCTATCCAACCCGAGAACAGCACCCATGCTTTTTTTTATTGAGTACAGAGCACAACATAACAATATTAAAACCATACAATGGGTCACACGAAAAGTTCTGGATAATTCTTTTAGCAACAAGAAGCAATGGTAGGTAGGGTTAAGGGCAGCATGATGGGTCATAAGAGCACATCTCATCTCCTGGAGTCTGAGGCCATCAATGCAACTAGGAGCACCATGGGGTCATCAGAGTCATATCTTATTGGCAGTTTGACAAGAGTCCTCCCATTTCCACCAGATCTTCCGAAACTTACTAGGGCATCCTCTGTCTGTATAGATATGTCACTCTAAGGATGCACATCTGATCACATCATTAAACCATCTGTTTACGCTCAACTTTTCAGTCAAATCCCAGGTTGCAGCAGTTTTCCTCTTTCCCTCCCGTGGTGCAACTGCCAGAAATGTCTTTTCATACTTGGTAAAGTCAGTCTCCCCCCCCATATGCCCAGCAATATCAGTTTCGGATCATGCAGAACCAGGGATCCCATGACAGTAGATAGTTTTCCTCCCGAAGCTTTGAAGGACATCACACTTCCACAACATATGAAAGAAAGTGCCCTCATCTCTATTGCATCGCACACATTTTCCGGTATCTGCCCCCTGCACTGTGTCATTGCCGTACGGGAATAGTACACTTGGTGGAGTATTTCTAGTTGAATCAGTCTCAATTTAGCATAAATACCAATATCCTGTGGGAACATGAGTGCCTCTACCCACTTCTCAGGTTCCAGTGGACCCAGATCTCTTTCCCATTTCTCCCTTAGTTTAACCAGTTCATGCATACCGAAGGAGTTGAGGACCTGGTATAGTGTGGAGCTAACCTTGGTCGGGATGCGCTTTAGGAAGACATTGGTCTCAAGGGGGGAACTCTTGAGGATCATGCTTAAATTAGGGAATTGGTCATTCATGGCATGTGTAATCTGCAAGTACTTGTAACGGTCGCCTGGTTGGATCCCAAACTTACCCTGCAGGGCCTCGAAGTCCAGGAGGTGTCCGTCTTGTACCACATTCGCAAGTGTGCGTATGCCTTTTCTATCCAAGGTCATAAAGTGCCCCAGTTTCTGGATCTCTGGGAGGTGTTCATTATGCCAAAGTGGTTGTTCAAGTTTCGGTCTTCCTCTCCATCCGATATGTTGGTGAGACTCTCCCCAAACCCGACGGACATGTAGGGCCTCATTACAAGGAAGGAGGTAACCATGCCACTTTTTGTGGCATGGCTACCCCCATTCCGGGTACCGGGTCCGGGTTCCCTGAATGGGGAAATACCGGGCCATTCCGACTTTGGAGGGCCCAGTATTTCCCCATTCAAGGAACCCGAACCTGGTACATCCCGATTCCCATTTGAGCCCTCATAATTAATGACGGGGCTGTTGTTAGCATGCTGGACCGATTGCGGGAACCGGTAAGGACGTCTGGTAAAACCGGACCTCGTAATGAGGCGGTAGGGGGTTAACGGGGCCGGAAGCTCTACCGGCTCCATTAACCCCCTACCGCCTTCCTTGTAATGAGATCCATAGTTTCATCTTTGACATTCCCGCCATTCTCTTGCTTACATCATTTAATAGGTGATTATGGGGGGTTGTGTCGGCCTTGCCTATCTCAGCCCCAATGTGAGGGAGTGCCAGGTCCCCATGTAACCAGTCGTTTACCACCCCTATTTGTGCCACCCAGTAACAGGTACGGAGACATGGTAGTCCCACACCCCCCCACCCACACCGAGCGTTGCAAGGTCTTGAGGGCAATGCAGGGTTATCTCTCGCCCCATAGCAGACTGCAGAGTATGTAGTCTATTGCAGCAAAGGTGGTGTGGGGGATGGAGAGCAGGGCTTTCTGGAGGACGTATAGCAAACATGGAAGTGTGAGCATCTTGATCAGGGCCACTTTGCCCAGAAGTGTTAAGGGAAGGGTTTGCCAGTGGGACACATTGGTAGTGAATCTATCTATCAGGGGCTGTAGGTAAAGTTGGAGGAAGTCTTCCAAGGCCCGGCTGATGTGTCTTGCTGAGATAGGTGAAGCCTAGGATCGAGACCCTGTTGGGCATTGCTTGGGGATTGAAGAGTCTCTACCCCGAAGTGGGAAAAAGATTGTCTTTTGTTTGTTCACTTGAAGCCCCCCAAATGTTTGATATTTTGTGAGCATGCGGCACACCACCGGGTTCCATACCATGGGGTTACTAAGATGTATAAGAAGATCATCTGCATACAACGAAACACGATCCTCTCTTCCCCAGGGCCAGGAGAATCCGGTCCAGTTTCATCCGTTCTAAGTCTTATTGCTAATGGCTCAATGGCTAGGAGAAACAACAGTGGGGAGAAGGGACAGCCCTGTCTAGTCCCTCGACCAAGCGTAAATACTTTAGAGGATTTGCCGTTCACTCTTACGACCGCCTCCGGGGAGTCATAGAGCAATTTCACCCAGAACATAAATCCCTGTCCGAACCCCATCCGATCCATAATCTCCCACAAGGCATCCCATCCTACAGTGTCAAATGCCTTCTCGAAGTCCACGGCCAAAAGTGCTAGTGGGTCTGAGTTTGCCTGGGCATGTTCTATGGTGAGGTGTATCCTGCGCAGGTTCCTCCGGGTGGATCTGTTGAGCATGAATCCGCACTGGTCCGGATGGACCAGGGAACCTATCACTCACAGCAGGCGGTTTGCCAGGATACGGACCAGGATCTTAGCTTCCCCATTGATTAGTGACATGGGCCTATATGATGCGCAGAGATCCGGCAGCTTCACGGGTTTGGAAATCACCACAATGCATGTTCTCCTGAGATCCAGGGGGAGTTGTCCCTGTTCCTTTGCTTCGTATGAACATGCAATGCATATGTCTGGTTACAGTGTTCCTGAGTCTCTTCCAGGTTTTTATCGGGAATCCATTGGGCCCGGGGGTTTTCCCAGATTGGAGCTGTGATAAAGCTGTGGTTACATCTTCTTCCGTAATTTCGGAATCTAGATCTAATGTCTGTTGCTCCGAGAGGTAGGGGAGCTCGATTGACTCTAGAAGGTTTGGGCACTCTCTTTCAGATACTCTCTCGGGGGGGGGGGGAGTAAAGCTTCTCGTAGAAGGCAGCAAATGCTTCAACAATGTCAGAGTCTGTGGTTAACTTGTCTCCACCCTCTGTGAGTACAGCCCATACCTGTCCTTTGCTATAGCTTCATCTCTCTAACCAAGCCAAGGTCTTACCGGCCTTATCTCCAGTCTCATATATATGACTTTGCACTGACCAATGAGCAGTGCGTGCGTTATCTAGCGCTAGGTTTTTCAAAACCTCCTGTGCTGTTGTTAGGGCTTCCTGTGAGGCACGAGACCCCGACTCCAATAGTTGCTCCTCTGCCCAGGCCACTCGTTCCTCTGCTTCTATAATCTCCTGTGTGTGTTTTCGGCGGTGGGCCGATACTAGGGAGATAGCTTCACCCGGAGGCCTGCCTTATATGCTTCCCACATTGTTACCGGGAAGTCCACTGATCCCTCATTAATTTCGAAGTAACCTGTGATCTTGAGAGAGAGGCCTTCCATAATCTCCAGAATCCCCAGATAACATGCGTTCAGACGCCAGGTCGCCTCGGTTCGGTTTGCCCATCTTTCAGGGTGGTCAGTAATGGGGAGTGGTCCGAGATGCCTCTCGCAATGAACCTCGCGGCCCACAATCTATGGGCTACATTCCGTGGACGATGGTCTATCCTGGAGAGTGATCTATGTGCGTTAGAATAAAATGAGAACCCGGGTTCTGTGTCATGAAGCACTCTCCATGTATCTACCAATCCCATTGTCTCAGCAAAGAAATGTAGTTTGGTCGGAGTATCTCTGTTCCTATTGCCCTGGTGCGATCTATCCCTGCCCACCTCCATGACTTCATTAAAGTCTCCCCACAGGATCCATGTGTCTGCCTGGTCAGCGAGTATTGCTAGTTGGAGGTCATGAGAGAGTTCGTTTGTGAGTGGAGGGGGAGCATAGATTGTGATGATACCCCAGCTACTTCACCCAGATCCCCAAAGATCATCACAAATCTGCCCCTTGATTCTGCGTGCATCTTCCTCAACCTGAATGGTACTCTTTTGGGTATGAGGATAATTGTGCCCCAGGCCCCCTGTGAGAACCCAGCATGGTACGCCTGAGAATAGTTGGATCTCTTAACAAAAGTGGCAGTCGGTATTGACCAAATGAGTTTCTGTGAGAAGGGTGAAATCATGGGAGTGCCGGTTAAGAAACTGGAGGATTAACCGCTGTTTTATGCTGGAGCCCAGCCCATTGACATTCCATGTTAGTATAGATATTTCCCTGTCACTTGTCATGTGTAACCTTTCGGAATTCCGCAAGGCCTTGGGGAAATCTTGTATATCTTGGACCCCGTCTTTGGCCCTTCGTTTCTACATTATTACTTTGCACCTTTTGTTGCCAGTGATCTCTGGCGTTATTGCTGTCCTGTGACCAACCCCCTTGAACGATGGGCAGGAGCCACCTCCAATGCCGGCCCTTACCACGGCCTTTATCACACAACAAACCCCCCCCCCAAGACAAATTTAAACAAAATATGTAACAAGTAATAGGAAAAATATGTTCGGCAGCAAGCGGTCATGCATCGTTGGAGAGGGTGCGCCGGGCTGCTCAGCATTGACTCAAGTCGTATGACTTATGCCCCATGCACCTCTGCATGAGGGTGAGGCAATGATGCCCAGGGGTGGAGCATTCGTGGACGTTCATTATATCGGATTGGTGACTGCAGTGTGTTATCTTATTTGTTGATCACTGGGGCGTGACGGTTCCGCATTCTGATTTTGCAGTGGTCGTTCCATCGGGAGTCTTTCTGGTAATGCATTGGGAATATTATTCCTGATTTTCTGTTCTGGTCTCCGGTCTCTCTCGAGGTGTTGTTCCGCCCATCTCCATGCCTCCTTGAAATCTGTGAAGTGCATCGCTGTGCCTTTATAGCATACTTTGAGTTGCACAGGAAACAGGAGTCCATACTTAATGTTAAGGGATTGCAGATGTCTTTTAAGAGGGTCGAAGGACTGTCTGGCCCATTGAACCTCTCTGGTATAGTTTGGGAAGAATGCAATGTGCGATGCATTGTATGTTATGGATCCTTTGGCACAGCCCATCTGGACTAGGGCATCCCGTCTCTTAATTTAGTAGTTTTGCGATCACCGTGCTTGGTGGCGCTCACGGCATGGGTCTTCCAGTAAGCATGTGATGGGCCTGTTCTATCGAGAAAAAATTGGAGAAGGTCTTGGGCGCAAACATGTCCGTCAGCCATTGTTCCAAAAAGAGTGCCATGTTGGGCCCCTCAGTCTTCTCGGGTAGGCCCAGGATGCGGACATTGTTGCGTCATTATCTTCCCTCTCCTTCCTCCACCCTTTCCTCCAATGTTTTAAGGCGTGTCATCACCCTGGCGACTTCTTTGTTTACATTCCAAAGCCCATCTTCCATCGTGGATATGCAGTGGTCTGCCTCACCTGTGCGTGATGTCAATTTTTGGAGATTGTGGTGCAGGAGGGACAGGTCTGCGCTGATTCTGTCCATTTTCATTTCCATGGACGCCCGTGAACTGGCAATTGTGGCCATTAGGACTTTTAGGGAGATGTTGTCTTCCCCAGTAACCCCGCTGTCTGATTGTGTTTGTAGCGAATTGGTGCATCCTGCTTTGGGTGTATGTTTTCTTGGGTTTATCCTGGGGCGAGAAGTGATATGAATCGCACAAGGGTGTCAGCCACTCACCGGGGTGTCCCTGCATAGGCAGTCTCAGTCCTGCGTTTTCCGGAGGGGCCTGTACAACCCTGGAAACTCGGTCAAGTGGTCCGGCCGGGGAGAGGTTGTGGCTCCTTGGACGCCTCAATAGGTGTCCCAGCGATGGGACTTGTATGTTCTCGCAAGTCTTATGGGTCCGGATCTTGTTGCCTACGTGCGTCAAGCAGGCTGGTGTCCCTATCTCTGTTCCTTGATTGTAGAACGGTGGTTTCAGGGCACACAATCAGGATTCCCTCATGTTGCTTATGGGCTCTAGGGTGAGTGTATGTGTGTTAAATGCTCCCCTTTCCGATGGGGGACACCCTTATCTGTGTGCGCACCTTCATTAAACCCACGGAGCACCCAGTGTCACGTCAGGTCTTCTTTGACTGCTGTTTCGCTTGCAGAGTCATTTGTTTATTATGTGCTTGTTTTCACCAATGTGTGTCGCGCACCAATGAGCAAGGGCAGCAAGGGACTGGCGTTCAGGAACTTCCCTCATGCAGTGCTTGTCCGCGGGGTAGTGATGGCACATACCTTGTTACACTTTTCCAAGCGCGTGGGGCTGCGGGTGCATTCACTTTGTCTATAGTCGATGTTGTGGGTTGTGTGCCAAGTCCTTATCCACCCAACTCTTGGCCTGTATGTGGCGTGGTTTCATCTGCTGTCTATGTTTCGTTTTGGTGGCAGGTCCTGTTAATGTTTGTCTCCCGCTGTTACGTCAGCCGGAGGAGCACCCGAGGATCAGACCTCCACCCACGTGTAGTGCAGACCCAGCAGGGCAACACCCCCATTCTTATCCTCGGCAAGTAGGCTCTTTTCACAGAGGCTGCTCCAGCGCTGGGTGAGCTGTCTCTTCTCGCACACCCCTCTCGGCTGGCTCCTCAAGTCGAAGTCAGAGTGGGTCCCACCAGCACCCTCAAACAGCACATGCCCCAGGGGATGGAGTGCACCAACACCTGTGAGTGCTGTGAAGGGAGTCCACGTTGTCCCAGCCAGAATCAGGCACAGTACCTGTGGGTGTACGTAGCAGCAGGCAATCCATGCGGGTAGTGCCACTCCCGCCGGTCCCTTCCGCTGACTGTACTGTTATCCTTGCCAGTCGCAGGTCTGTCCGCGTTGTGTCCATTAGCCGAGGGATGTCAAGGGGTGCTCCTGGGCTGGTGTGAGCTGACAGCATCCGGTGTCAGCGAGTAAGGCTCCCGTCAGTAGGCAAAGGGCCATTGGTCCAGGGGTACACTCCACCCTGGCGAGCAATCTATGTCGGAGGCAGGGGCGTCCGACAAGTAGGCATTCCAAGTATCCAGAGACTTGGTGCTGGCAGGGGTGAGGATCAGCTGTCACGGGCCCCGTTGGCCACCAGCCCCCAGCTCTGGTGTGGCTTCTGTGTATAATGGGCATTTGCAGCACCCAGTGCACAGATAGTTTGGAGCCTCACACTCTGGCCGCCATTTTGCTGGGTGTCGTGTGTTTGACCCCGGTGTAGCTTCCTCAACTCGTTTCTTCCGAGGCTGTCAGATCTCAGCTGGTACACTCTGCACAATGATAACCAGAGTGTTTTCCATCCAGGTTCATCACGAATCGGAGTATCATTTAGCAGAATGTTGCTGGCGGCAGCGCAAGCTTCGACACCTCACGTCTCCATAGCTCGCCTGTTGGCCATGCCCCCCGCACCCGTGCTTATTGACGATGAACCTGAGTACAAGGTAGTAGCAATTTGAGATGCTCATTACCTTCAAGGACAATTGCATTCTTTGGTTCACTGGAAGGGCTATGCTGCATGTGATTGGACTTGGGAACCAGCTTCAAATGTCCAATGTCCCCTGTCTACTTCTCTCTTTTTCATTGGGTATCCATGAAAACCTGTAACACTTTCATTTGCTGGAGGAGGGCAGGGTGCCATGTGCACATCGCGGAAGGCCTTCAGACTACATGGTCCGCAGGGCTCCTTACCTATATGGGGATAATGGAGACTTTATCCACAATGGTGTCAGCACTACAGGATTAACTTGACTTCTTATGGTCGGTTTCTGCACCTCAGTCAATGCTTGTCTAGGCTGCTGTACGCTGCCATCTTTCCTCCAGAGCGCATGCATAGAGACCTCTGGCCGCATTCCGCACATGTGCACACGCATTCTGGTTATGGTTGCTCAGCCAAAACAGCAAATAATGAAGATGCAGCTTCCAGGCTACTTATGCCTCGCTGAGACCACACTCCTCGAGTCTCAACTCCTTTCGTCGTGCATTGATCATTTCTACTCTCTCTTTCCTGTCTCCAGCTCGGGTTCTTGTCTCTGCCTTTGCCTTGCCTGCTGTGCCAGCTTCATTTGGCGTGATCTTTTTCCCTCATTCTACCTTGCTTTATCTTGCGAACTGCCTCTCACCTTACTCTCAGTGCTCAGTATGTCCTGTCTTTCTTCTGACGCTATTCGATCATCAGTGCCCCGGGTTCATTGCTTGCACTGTCCCTGCACCACACCATATCGGGGCATCATCTGGTTGTGCTGGAAGACTGGCGCAGAGTTCTCCATGTGTGCTATCCACGTGAGAGTATCTTGAGCTGTCTTTCTAACTATCCACGTCCTTAAACCCCTGATTACCGGAAAGAGTGGACAACCTCGCGCAACATATTAACCTTCATGACTGGATTTCAGGTACTAGACGGCAGCATGCCGTGGTGCATAACACTCAGTCTCTTGACACAATTTGGATAATCAATTCTTTACGGCGCTGTTCTACAACCCATGCAGATTGTAGATGGTGAGGACAATGAAGGTTATGTTGCACATTAAAAGCAGTAAGAAGGTCTTTAATGACACAGCTGGCAAAGTGGATCTTCTGGTCACTGTTATTGGTGCCTGGGACTGCGAATCTTTGTGTAACATCTCATAGTAAGATCTTGGCAACATTTATTGTGTCTGCATGTCAGCATGGGTATGGCTCACCCAGTCAGAGAAGATGTCCAGAACACTCAGCACTTGCTAAAAGGTATTGCGATGGGGAAGTTGAAAAGAATCGACCTGAAAGTTCATAAAAGGTCCATAATAAATAGGGTGTGCCCTTTGTGTTGTCAGGACAGTATTGCCAACATTGTTTTAGAGACAAATGACACACCGTCTGCAGAAGTCCTACGCATTAGATGCAAAGTCAGGGAGCAAACCTATAGCTTCTGAGAGGAGAAATCATGCCGCCTTTTCCCATATGAGCCTGTTCATGGTTAGCTCTGACTAAGTGGGACAACAGTATCTTTGCGGCTACTACACAACTCTCCAAACAGACTCATCATGGAACTTGCGTCTTCTGTGGACTCAACTGTCTTTTTTACTAGAACGGTTGTTTTGCTGTATAACAGCCAGTTATTCCATAGTTTTGAAAGGTCGTGGTTCCTGGGCTTTTACAAATAAGCCCACTAATACCTAGTGAGAAACCCAAAAGCACACTTTAGAAGGACAAATCTCCCAATGCACATTTAATAAACAATCAGAGAGATATTTTGCACATATTTCCAAAAAGACATTTAAATACAATATCAAAATTATCAAAATAATAGGAGCAATAAAACTGCTCTTACAACAAAGTACATACAATAGGATTTATATCCAATGAGATTTACATAAATCACCATATACAGACATTTCACAGTATGCATGATACGTTTCCAAATAAACTGAGCATTATTATTTGAAACAGGTATTCCTATTTCAACCAAACTTTTGGTCATGCCTTTTTGAAAACAAGTGTTATTATTCCAACCAGATCTTTTGGTCATGCCCAACATGCCTCAGATTTAAAAAAATCCTTCTTCAGGAGTATAGGAACCACCATTCCTAAAATGGTAAATAGCTCTAATTAAAACAGCTGAAAGTAACATAAACATTGCCCATTAAATATTTACACACTGACCTGAGTAGATCAAAATAGACAAATGCACCTTTCAAAACCTAATCACCACGCTGCAAGCACAAGATGTACATACATCACATTACAATATACAACTAGCAATATTAATCCAATCATAAGAAAACCACAAAGTATAGCCATACCTTTGCCTTATATCCAACAAAGTTTGGAATACTACTCTTGCTCAAAAAGAACCAATGTTCATTCTCCACCATCTACAATCCAACAACAAGGTGTAATTCAAGACCCTAAACCCCGACAGCAGTATATAATCACAAATAAATCTCAAATGTACCAAGAAATGTACTACGAGCGATGGAGCACATAAGCGTAAAACCGCTTTGTGCCCATGTTCGATTCTTGAAGAAATAAAGTGGTCAGTTGGCTTATATCATTTCCTGACCTTAACATTACATGATTACTATGGAAAAAAGAATCACTTTCTTAGATCGTAGCTAAAAGAGTGACTATACTTAGCATTAAATCACAACAACCTTATCAAATGCATGTGCAAGGTAAACAACAAACAAAACTTAATATGATGCACAAATGAAGCACAAAATAAAAAAATGTGATAACTCACAACTGCACTAACAACTGTGAAGTAGAACAGTCCCATGATAAGTGCCTAAATCATATAACAATGCTTAAATGGGAAAGCCACCCTCTTATTACATCCTCTAGCCACGGTTCGACCCTGAGCACCTATAGATGTACGTTTATGTCATAATCATTTATAATTGATTTACTTTTGTAGTGCATCCCCATTTTGTGTTGGCCCCTGCGCGTTTCTCATGAGCAGTCTCTTACTGCTGCCGATTAACAGTGGAATCAGCAAAGTTATTACCACAACTAAACTTATTGGGCCTCATTACGACTGTGGCGTTAGCCGCGCCGGTAAAACTGGCACGTCTGCCACCAGAGTAATTTCTTTTCTGGTCCCCAGGAATGGGAATTTACTGGGGTATTACAACCCCGGCAGACCCGGGAATTGGCCATTCCCGTGCGCCGGAAAATATTCTTCCCCATTCCCATTCGAGCCCTATAAGGCTCAATGGGAATGGGGAAGCCGGATGCATCGGCACCATTTGTGAATGGTGCCGGTGCATCCGACATGATCTGCTCGCGGGTGCCAGTATGGCCGCCAGGTCTGACCTGGCAGCCGAAAAGGCACCCGCGAGCAGACCTTGTAGTTTGCTGGTACGGTAACAACGGTATCAGCAAGCTTACCGGTACCGTTGTTACTGTACCAGCAAACTTGTAATGAGGCCCATAGTCTGAATGCTGATGGTCGGCATACTTCATTATGACAATTTGTTTGGGTAGCATACTATCATTTAAGAGTTCCTTGACATACTGGTGGTTCTTAAAAGAGGAGCCTGAGGAGTCTAAGAAACCCTACTGCTTCCAAAACCGTTTGAAATCATAGGCCACATCAAAGCCATAGTGGGAATCCATGTAAATATGTTTACTGTTAGTTGCTCTGCCAATTTGCATGTCCTCGTGAGTGCTATGAGTTCTGAAACTTGTATGGAGGTGGCATGTGCTAGTCTCACACTCTCCACAACCTCTCCTGGGTCACATATCCCACCGCCAAATGCCTCTTTGATCTCAGTATCATGTCCCATCAACAAAATAAATTAAGTATTTATTGTGACGTTAGTGTCACTCAGTTCCCCCTTGGGAGTTGAAAGTTAGTCTGTAATTGCAACTCAATCATAGGTATCTAACTCATACAGTTTCCATCCCGAGGAGTGGAAATCTGGGATGTAAGGTTCAATACAGGGCATCTTGTCAGAGTGTTGTTAGAGTAGTAGTTCAAAAATAGGACCTCATATGTGTTTGCTAGAGATATATACATGTGTTGTGTTTTGTTTTTCAACAACAAAGATACCACATCATTTTGAAATAATACTTTAACTACAGAACCCAATACAGTAGCTTCAGATTATTACTATGGCTGTTGCAGTCACTGACCACTAAGACGGGGGTATGTCTGCAGCTACAAGATCCCGTTATTTCCGGTAATTTGCAATAGGCTTTGATGGAACACAAGTTTCTGTGTTACCACTGCAAAGGCACACACCCCCTTTCCATGACAATACAAAGTAAACCTTTTCTCTTAATTAAGTAAAACCAACTGGATTGGTTTTACCTAATTAAGAGAAACGGTTTCCTTTGTATTGTCAACCAGTTTCCTCTTTTCCTTTGAGAATGCCTGCTCAGCCTCAGTAGAACATTGTAAGAGTTCAATAGTATGCAGCCAGAAGTAGCTCGAAGTAGCTGTTCGCTGGAGGACTCTGGGCACTTATCCTGCACTGCATTGGAAATTGACCCCGCCCCCTTTTTGCTACGCTATTTCTACGTGACCCAGCGCGCTGCAGAAGTAGCTCGAAGTAGCTGTTCGCTGGAGGAATCTGGGCACTTATCCTGCACTGCATTGGTACGAACTTTTCCTCAGCGTGCTACCATACCATATCATCACTTAAATGGGCTTCAAAGGACTCCTGTGGACTATTTCACTATTTCACTGGCACATATAATTATATGTGCTATCTACGAATGATAGTACCTAATTTTACTCTTTTCTAAATTTTTTAGGAAATTGACCCCGCCCCCTTTTTGCTACGCTATTTCAACGGGACCCCATGCGCTCCAGCGCACACGCGCTCCAGAAGTAGCTAAAAGTAGCTGTTCGCTGCTCGCAGCGGCACAGCGGTGACAGCCCTCCATATGCTACTTTTGCTACCATCTAGTGCTTTCTCGAGGTGCTCCCCCTTTGATACGTGTTGCTAGCATCCTAGCAACTATTGAACATGCTCTGACCTCAGTAGTTCTATCTGTGGATAAATGGTAATCACGTCTAAGCACGGCGAAACAGTGAGCAACATTGCCATGAAACGTGCATAATAAGCATCTCAGTGAAGCATTGGTAGCTTTGCAATACTGGTGTGTTGTTGTATACTATGCGGTTGCCCTAGCGGTAAACTTTGATATTTTTGTAATCCCTGTGAGTTGAGATTTGTCTCGCCTATCTGAACGAAGTAGCTAATTTTGTACTTATATATCATATAACTGATTTTCTTTGTGCTTCAGTGTCGTGAGTTATAAGAGCATTTGACAGAAACACTGTATCAAATACACTTTGCCACTTAATTATAACATTATGGCTGATCATGCACGTGAAATTGAAATGCATAAAACCCTGAGAAATAGACATATATGCATTCCCAAGGTAATATCACGTGTCTCTACCCAAGGAAATCACATAACGGCCTACTTTGCTAAAAATGCTCCGCCTATGAATCATGAATATCCATCAAAAGATCTCTTATCACCTGCGTTAAATGAGCAACGCCTTGAATTAACTGACAATGTAGTCACTGAACTCTCTAGTGTTTTGGGCTGTGTCAGCTCTAAGTTATTGAATGATATATTAGGTGGATCAAAGACCCCCACCACGTCTCTGAATTGACAGAAGGTATTGCCCCCAACTGTGTAACGATCAGAACTCACCATCTGATATGCTTATTGATTGTGTTAAGATCTCTCCTAAGACTGTGGTACCATCATTAGTGTCTCACGTTTCTCCATCCACGTGTGCTATTGACTGATCAAACTCCAAACTTGAAGAAATGGAGCTGGAATATCTAGGCCAAGACCTTGACTTGTCCATCGGTGAGCCAATGGTTACTCCATTATACTTCACTCCCCCATCAAAACCTATAAGTTTGCTGGTTCAAAAAGAGTCCACTCTAGCTGATCCCATATTACCTACAACAAATAGCCAACATCCTGCTGACCCAATCTTGAATACCTTGCCACTATTTAAGTTTAAATCCACTGGCAAGTGTCCCCAACCTGTGCATCCCTTACTAACTAAAAGCGTGATCACTGACTGCGGCCCCAAGCTGGATGATGGTGAGCACGACATGAGTATGACCTCTGATGAGAACATTGAGGCTTTAGAAAACCTACTATCTAGCTTATTAGAAAAATGTACCCTATTGGAATCCAAAATTGACATTCAATCTTTGTTAATCCATTTGAGTCTTAGAAGAAAATGTGGCTCTCAATGCATAGTACAGCTTATTCCTATACCACTGTCATGATCTCTGCTTCCAAAAGGTCAGGGTTTTCCCAACTCCCTTGGAAGCGGATCCATAACCCAGGTTCCGAGTGCCAACCAGTCCCAATTGGGACCTTTTGGACCCAGTCCTGGCGCCAGTGGCACCAGGCTCATAAATATGCCCAGTCCCAGCACTGGAAGCGCCGGGCTCATAATGCTTGGGTGGACTTACCTGCAGCAGACCATGCTGCTTACTTGCCTGCCAGTTGAGCCTCTGATCCTCTTCTGTTTGGAACTACTTTTCCTGTTGGGTGGGGCAGGAGCCACTCCCTAGGTTCAGAACACTGGAACTCTTCTGGAAAGCAGGAACTCTTTTCTTACCTAGGCATGGCTGTGGAAGGAGGCACCTAAGCACTACAGGAGGCTATTTAAACCACACCCGATGGATGAATCTTGCTTTGCGTTATTCTGCATCCTCTGCAGCAGAACGCTCATCGTGTCTTCTGCATCTGATCCTGGGCCTAAGGAAAAAGGCTTACCATCCTGAATCCAGTCTTCAGCAACACCTATAAAGACAAGAAAGAACAGGTTAGCATTACGGTCTTCAGTGACAGCTCTTCACTTACCTGGTCCATCGGCTGTCACCAACGCCTCGCGCTGCATTCCGACATCTGAAAGACAAAGGCTTACCTACTCTTCGTGCGCTCCGGAGGTCTTCACACTGCATTCCGGCATCTGAAAGACAAAAGCTTACCAACTCTTCGCACGCTCCGGAGGCCTTCGACGCTGCATCCTGCATCTGAAAGACAAAACAAGGTGCGTTTAAAGACATTGGGGAACTTTAATACTCACGTGCCATTACTCCTTTCCACATCTAACCCAGTGGGTATTCCGGCACCCTGCAGCTGCTCCGAACTTGTACCTGCAAAATAAAAAGACAGAGCGCATCGTGAAGCAGGCAACAAGCGCTTACTTACGTGCTTCCAGGCGCTTCTATTCATCACACGGGCTCCATCTTCAACTCACTTCAGCCCGTCATCCACCATCGCCGGAACCCTGCAAAACAAGAGACATCAATACTAAAGACTTTAAAGACATTAGAATTACTCGAAACTTACCGTTCGTGCAGTAAACGACGGACAGCAGTCCTCTGAAGTCAAGAGGCCTGCTCCCCTTATCCAGTGAAGAAACTGGTTACAGCACCCTGCCCCGAGGCAGATGGAGAGCACGGCGTTCACTTACTTAAGGTGAGAGCGTTAACCTTCGGGGTTCTACAGGAGAAGAGAAAGGGAAGAAGAGAGAGACATTCAATAACCCAGTTCATTAATCCCATATTTTCTATTTGCAGACATCTTACACTTCGAGTCAGACATAAAGTGCACAGAGGTCCAGCCCAAAGAGCCAGCCGTGTGTTACACATCACCTTTGAAGATACGGTATACGCCCAGTCAAGACCGGCGCCTCTACGGGAATCAGGTGAGCGTTACAGAACGCAAAGCCTACCACAAAACTCCCGTCCAGGCGCTATGGAAACCTCGGATACCGACCAACTAGCCCAGTTACTTGGGGAACTAAGGGCAGAAGTGCATGCAGCCCGTCAGGAAACAAACGCTCTAAGAAGGGAACTCATTATTTCCAAGGAGCGAACAGATGATCTCGCTAGACAATTGCTACAGTCACAAGCCGGACAGACCCCGTTACCTGCATCTGGGGGAAGTCTTCCTTCTACATCCTCTATGAATCCAGTGCAGATCAACCTACCTGGGAATGTACCTCTGGCTCCGCCCGAACGATTTTCTGGTGACCCAAAGAGGTTTGCAGTATTTATCAATCAGTGCCGGTTGCATTTCTTATGCCAGCCCGCAGCCTTTCCAACTGATCAAGCTAAAGTAGCTTTCGTGCTTTCGTACCTTAGTGGCAATGCGGCAGACTGGTCGATCCCTCTAGTAAATCAAGATGATCCGGTCCTCCATGATTTTCAAGCTTTTCAGCTCAGTATGGAAAAACTGTTCGCAAGACATTCACAGGGGCAGGCAATGAGCTTCTTTCGTTGCGACAAGGTAATCAAGACCTTTTGGCTTATATTGCGTCTTTCAACAGACTGATAGTGGAAACTCAATGGCCTGAGGACAAAAGGATTACGCTGTTTTATAGAGGTCTACGTGGAGAGCTCAAAGATGTGTTAGCCCAAGTAGTGAATCCCCCACAAGATTGTTCGGACTATATAGACTTAGTCGTTCAAATAGATCACAGACTGCAGAACAGGAAGGCCGATCGTTCCAAGTTTGATGCTCGAGTATTTTCCAAACCGCCAACTCCTTCCAAAGGAGTAGACTGCGGGGAACCCATGCAAATAGGGGGTCTGAAAGGTCCTCTAACACAAAAGGAGCGGGAAAGGAGAAAACAGTTGCAATTATGCCTCTATTGCGGAAACTCAGGGCACTTTCTTCGAGACTGTCCGGTGAAACCTGCCAAGAAGGCAGTAGGAGCTGCAGTTACCAAAGTTACAAACTCTGAGCAGGGAAACGACCTCGCCCGACAAGAATAGAGGTCCTCTTGCCGAGCGTGAAAACCAGTTCCGTGACCTCGCATTTCGTGATACCTATGGTCCTCATTAGCCCTGATAATCCGGATCGATTACATGCAATTGAAGCTTACGTCGACAGCGGTGCCATCGGTAATTATGTGGATCATGAAATGGTTTTGAGGATGAATCTAACTCTTTGTCCCAAGGCTGTAAAGGACGTCATTACTACGGTGGATGGTATGGAGATAGCCTCCGGGCCAGTAACGCATACCACTCAAGAAGTGACGCTAGTAAGTCAAGATGGACACCATGAGAAGATCGTGTTCGATGTGATCAAGGCCCCTCAGTTTCAGATTATTCTAGGAATACCTTGGTTAGAGAAACACAATCCTCTGATCGATTGGCGAGCAAGAACGGTCCAGTTTCCAGAATGTGTCTCTTCTTGTCACCCTCCACCTGGTGTTGCACTGGCAGCAATTTCTTCAGAGACTCCCCAGTTACCTCCCGAATACCTAGAATACCAAGATGTTTTCCGGAAGGATCAGGCTAACTCTCTACCTCCTCATAGGTCTTATGACTGCCAGATAGACCTGATACCTGGATCTACTCCTCCTTGTAGTAGAATTTATGCCCTCACCGAGCCTGAGAACCTTCACCTTCGACAATACCTGGATCAATACCTGGCAAATGGGTTTATTCATCCTTTCAAGTCCCCTGCTTCTTCAGCTTTGTTCTTCGTTCCAAAAAAGGAAGGAGACCTTAGAACTTGTATAGATTATCGCTCCCTGAACCAGATCACCGTTAAGAATAGATATCCGTTACCTTTGATCCCTGAACTCCTGGACCAAGTCAGAAAAGCATGCATATATACAAAGCTGGATCTTAGAGGAGCTTACCACTTGGTACGAGTAAAAGAGGGCGATGAATGGAAGACGGCCTTCCGCACCAAGTATGGGCTATTTGAATATCAGGTCATGCCCTTCGGACTTTGCAATGCCCTGGCCGCCTTTCAATATTTTATGAACGATGTCCTCAGAGAGCTCATAGATGTGTGTGTTGTTGTTTACATTGACAACATCCTCGTTTATTCTTCATCGGAATCTGAACATCGGAAACACGTGAAAATGGTCCTCGAAAGATTGCGTCAACACAAACTTTTCGCTAAGTTGGAAAAATGTGTTTTCAACGTGTCTGAAGTTGAATTCTTGGGATTCATATTATCACCTGGGGGAGTGCGTATGGATTCAAAGAAGGTCGATGCAGTTCTCAAATGGCCATCACCATCCTCCGTAAAAGGTGTGCAAAGCATGTTAGGCTTCGCTAACTTTTACCGCAGGTTTACCCCCGAATTCTCTCGAATAGTCCAGCCCATCACTGCCTTGTTAAAGAAAAACAAACGTTTTGAATGGTCTACCGAGGCGGAACAAGCTTTCCAGGATTTGAAGACTAAATTTATCTCTGCACCAATCTTAAAACACCCTCGCCCCGAACTCCCCTACATCGTGGAAACTGATGCTTCAAGCCTTGCCATGGGGGCAGTTCTATCACAAAAGGACCCGGTAACCAATCAGTTGCATCCCGTGGCATTTTGGTCCCGCAAATTCTCGCCTCCTGAAATCAATTACACGATTACTGACAAGGAACTTCTGGCTATCAAGTCTGCCTTTAAGGCTTGGCGGCATTATCT
This sequence comes from Ambystoma mexicanum, assembly GCF_040938575.1. Classification (NCBI taxonomy): domain Eukaryota; kingdom Metazoa; phylum Chordata; class Amphibia; order Caudata; family Ambystomatidae; genus Ambystoma; species Ambystoma mexicanum. The sequence goes on from NC_090922.1 coordinate 461,347,312, forward strand.
GCTGGGGGCCCGACACACCGTTACTGTGATTACGGATCACCAAAACCTGCAATATTTGAAAACCGCAAAAGCCCAATCCTCTAGACAACTCCGTTGGGCATTATTCTTTGCCGAGTTTGACTTCATAATTACCTATCGACCTGGTACAAAAAACGGTAAAGCTGATGCCCTTTCTCGGATGGGAGTGGAAGAACACTTGATCAACCCTAAACCTGTACCAATCATTCCCGAACAAAGAATTCTGGGTGTAATCGCCACATAATCCATAGAGGAAGTTAAGGATAAAGCCAGGCAACTTGTAACTCCAGCAGACATACAGAATTGGCATCTGCAGGGAAAGGACTTTGCAGTAAAGGACAACTTATTGTATTTCCAAGAACGATTATACCTACCCAGCACAGATTTACAGAAAGAAGTAATCTCTTGTTATCACGATTCTTTAATGGAAGGACATCCCGGTATAGCCAAGACCTCAGGAATGATCAAGCGCTACTTCTGGTGGCCGTCTTGGAAAAAAGATATCAGAGACTTTATAATGTCCTGTGGAGTATGCGCCCAAAAGAAGAGTCAAAAGGAAAGACCAGCAGGCCTCTTACGCCCTATTGACATCCCACCTCGCCCTTGGCATACGCTTTCTGTGGACTTCATCACCGATCTACCTCCATGCTCCGGATACAATACGATTCTAGTAATCGTGGACTTATTCTCCAAGATGGCGCATTTCATTCCACTCAAAGGCTTGCCAACAGCAGCAACTCTGGCCCGAGAATTTCTCGAAAACATCGTCCGACTGCACGGTTTTCCTTCGGTTCTAATTTCGGATCGAGGTAGTCAATTTATTTCTCATTTTTGGCGAAGTTGCTGTCGGTCGGCTCAAATTGATGTGAGACTATCGACCAGTCACCACCCTCAGACCGACGGACAAACCGAGAGGACCAATCAAACTCTGGAACAGTATTTACGCTGCATGCTGCAACAAACTGAAAAAACTTGGAAAGACATCCTTTGGATAGCCGAATATGCCTACAATAACTCTGTCCATTCGGGAACTGGGAAAACCCCGTTTTTTCTTTTGTACGGCAGTCACCCTCGAACCTCGGAGTTGGATCCCCTCCAAGATCTTGAAACACCAGCAGTAGACTACCTGCATTCTACAATCACCCAAGCCTTTAAGGAAGCTGTTTCTCACCTTCAAAGGGCTAAAGAACAATACAAGAAAGGAGCAGATCAACATCGGAAGGAAGCCCCTCAATATCAAGTAGGGGATCAAGTCTGGTTATCCACCAAATATCTACCTCTAAAAGGGCCACGCACATTCAACCCAAGATACCTTGGCCCCTATTCCATCACTACCATAGTAAACCCAGTAGCGGTCAAGTTGGACTTGCCCCCGCACATGAAGATACATCCGGTCTTCCACGTCTCTCTATTAAAACCCGTGCAACCTCAAACCCGACTAACTAAATCTCCAAAACCTATCCTAGTTGATGGGGAACTCGAGTTTGAAGTCAAAAGCATTCTGGACTCCAAGATCTCCAAATCTAAACTATTTTACCTAATTGACTGGAAAGGCTACGGCCCCCAAGAGAGATCCTGGGAACCTGCTGAATATGTCCACGCTCCTCGCCTAATCAAAAGATTTCACCGAACATTTCCTGACAAGCCAAAACCCCCGGAGAAGCCCGGTTTGGGAGGGGCCTTGAGGGGGGGTACTGTCATGATCTCTGCTTCCAAAAGGTCAGGGTTTTCCCAACTCCCTTGGAAGCAGATCCATAACCAAGGTTCCGAGTGCCAACCAGTCCCTATTGGGACCTTTTGGACCCAGTCCTGGCGCCAGTGGCACCAGGCTCATAAATATGCCCAGTCCCAGCGCTGGAAGCGCCGGGCTCATAATGCTTGGGTGGACTTACCTGCAGCAGACCATGCTGCTTACTTGCCTGCCAGTTGAGCCTCTGATCCTCTTCTGTTTGGAACTACTTTTCCTGTTGGGTGGGGCAGGAGCCCCTCCCTAGGTTCAGAACACTGGAACTCTTCTGGAAAGCAGGAACTCTTTTCTTACCTAGGCGTGGCTGTGGAAGGAGACACCTAAGCACTACAGGAGGCTATTTAAACCACACCCGATGGATGAATCTTGCTTTGCGTTATTCTGCATCCTCTGCAGCAGAACGCTCATCGTGTCTTCTGCATCTGATCCTGGGCCTAAGGAAAAAGGCTTACCATCCTGAATCCAGTCTTCAGCAACACCTATAAAGACAAGAAAGAACAGGTTAGCATTACGGTCTTCAGTGACAGCTCTTCACTTACCTGGTCCATCGGCTGTCACCAACGCCTCGCGCTGCATTCCGACATCTGAAAGACAAAGGCTTACCTACTCTTCGTGCGCTCCGGAGGTCTTCACACTGCATTCCGGCATCTGAAAGACAAAAGCTTACCAACTCTTTGCACGCTCCGGAGGCCTTCGGCGCTGCATCCCGCATCTGAAAGACAAAACAAGGTGCGTTTAAAGACATTGGAGAACTTTAATACTCACGTGCCATTACTCCTTTCCACATCTAACCCAGTGGGTATTCCGGCACCCTGCAGCCGCTCCGAACTTGTACCTGCAAAATAAAAAGACAGTTAGAGCGCATCGTGAAGCAGGCAACACGCGCTTACTTACGTGCTTCCAGGCGCTTCTATTCATCACACGGGCTCCATCTTCAACTCACTTCAGCCTGTCATCCACCATCGCCGGAACCCTGCAAAACAAGAGACATCATTACTAAAGACTTTAAAGACATTAGAATTACTCGAAACTTACCGTTCGTGCAGTAAACGATGGACAGCAGTCCTCTGAAGTCAAGAGGCCTGCTCCCCTTATCCAGTGAAGAAACTGGTTACAGCACCCTGCCCCGAGGCAGATGGAGAGCACGGCGTTCACTTACTTAAGGTGAGAGCGTTAACCTTCGGGGTTCTACAGGAGAAGAGAAAGGGAAGAAGAGAGAGACATTCAATAACCCAGTTCATTAATCCCATATTTTCTATTTGCAGACATCTTACACTTCGAGTCAGACATACAGTGCACAGAGGTCCAGCCCAAAGAGCCAGCCGTGTGTTACACATCACCTTTGAAGATACGGTATACGCCCAGTCAAGACCGGCGCCTCTACGGGAATCAGGTGAGCGTTACAACCACATACTCTTCCCTCGGCTATGCCCCAGACTAAGACCCGAGTGACTATACCTAGGGAATGTCTACCAAAGGGCAAACATCGGAAAACAAACCGTGTCTTTCAGGCCTTCATGTATCGGATTCAAAGCACAAAAAGAATGCGTAATTCTAATGGTACTCAAGGTTGCCCACCTATTAAATAGATTCCTGTGAATACTCCCAGTATGTCCATCCATGTGGACCCTAATGTCACCATAGTCAATCCATCTCAGCCTAAAATACTATCGCCTAAGTCTAGAAAGGGTCCTCTCGTAGTCCCTAAATCTCCGAAAGTTAAGAAAGCACATACTAAAAAACTGTCTTTACCACAGCCATTGGTCTTCCTGAAGAACGGCAAACAACATTACCGAAAGAATGGATTAAAAGCCATAGGGCTAAGAAATCGCGTTTGGGTCCGGGTTCCCAGAATGAGGAATTACCGGGCCATTCCGAGTTCGGAGGGCCCGGTAATTCCTCCCTCCAAGGACACGGACCCGGACCTTCCCCATTCCCATCTCAGCCCAACTCAGCCCCCACAGAGCTGAATGGGAATGGGAATGGGAGAGGGAGCAAACAATGGGCCGATTATGAGTAGCCCGTTGTTTTCTCCTTCTTCCCCTCGCGGTTTTACCAGGCGTGATTACCGTGTCCCGCGAGGGGACCTCGTAATGTGGCGGAACGGGTTTAACCGGTCTGCATCCTTTTGCGGAACCCGTTAAACCGTTCAGCCAGGGTCGGAATGAGGCCTACCCTCTATACTACTCCAAACGCAGGCCCACGCACTTGTAAACACCATTCTCAAATGGCAGCCCTACAATTGATCAAGTTATTTCATGAGTTAGTCCCGTTACGAGTAATAACATCTAATGACATCTATCTTGTTGACCAAATTGAGCTGAATAACCATTATACATCGAATGCGTGTTTTAAAAATGACGCAACTCTTACCTATGTTCTTGGCTTTGAAGAGAACTTGCTCAAACTTGGCTATATTGCACAATATGTAGAAATCCCGACTAACAAACGACCTACTGATGCATCACGTATCAGAGCACCCCAAATAACAGACTCATCACATAGATGCGCAATCTTCACTCACAAGTCTGTACCTGCGCACCCATCTGCCAAAGGTTGCCTGCCATCTGAAGATATCCCTGAAGGATACTGGAAATGGTTACCTCTATCCTTCAAAGAACATTTCTCTGGGGCACGTCAGTGACCAATATATTCTCAATTTCTCTACTCATGGAATACCCAGGGACATTCTCACATGTTTGATGTTGATGGACTATTAAGCAACATCGATATATTTCATATAGTTGCACTCCAAGAAACTTGGATTACCGCCGAGATACAGATAGACAACCGTTCTACAGTTCATGAAGTGGCAACAAAAGGCCAGTTAGGTCGTCTGAAGGGAGGGCTACTAATATCTGTACAGACACCATGGAAAATAGAAAAATTATCACAATCGTCTCCCAATGTATTAATTGCTAAAATCACGAAATGCGGAAACCAGCATTATCATAATTAATGTATATGATCTGTCTAAAATGTCGTTAATTTCCAAAAATATGAAGGGGGTAGATATTGCTCTATAAAAATACTCCCATCCCTTTCCAATTTGGCTCCTTGGCGATTTCAATGCTAAAACAGGAGAGATTGCTTTGGTAGATCATATAACCGATGGGCTCCAGAAATCCGACCCCATTAAACAAGCATCTAATACCCAAGGTAAAAAGTGGCACAGACTCTTACAATCTCATAATATGATACGTTTGAATGGCACTACTATGAGTGACCCCCATATGGCTCCGACGCGAATTGAGGGTTTATCTGCTGTCACTATTGACTATATTTTCTCGAATGACTTAGGCATGCAATTCATTAGGGATATGGGAGTTGTGTGTCGAGATGAGAGTGATCACTTGCCTTTATGTCTCCTTATTGACACAATGCAAAAAAATTCCAATTCACCATCATATGACAAAAATGGACAGATACTGTTAAATGAAGGACAGAACCGCATTCTTAAGAAACAACATAACATCGAATGAGCAAACACAATGGCCCGGGAATTGTTACCTGTCTTCATTCGATTGTGTTCTTCAAGCATAACTCATGTGACCAACTAATTGAGAATTTCTTGTGTACCATGTCCAACATTCAAAGCACTACTACAGAGCAACGCTCATATAAAACTGTTTTTGAGAGTCAATATATTGCGACCAGTGCATAAAAATAACGACAAAGTGATTCAAATTGAAAAAAGGAAGTTACGTCATAATTAAAAATCTAGTAAACTCTAAAAAAGGTTCGACCCCGGTGCATTCAATCACAGCACAAATTCGTGATCTAAAAAAATCTCATAAACAATGGTTAAAATCTCATAAAACAGATCTTGAGTTAAAAATATGGCAAAAGATAGCTAGACTATCTCTTTTAGGTGATGGCAATGCGATATGGCATTTGATAGCAAAAAACAGAAAAAGAGACCTAACAATAAATTGTATTAATGAAGCATCATGGACTGATCACATAGCTTCCACTCTTGGCAGTGATTAATCTGTTGTAATGGCTTTACCGATCCTTGACACACCGTGGGAATGCAAAGCCTCAATCCTAGATATCATAGCCATCATCGGAAATTTGAAATCATATTGTGCTGCTGGCCCTGATGGTATATCTAATCTGGTCATAACAAGTGATGCACCACTGTGAGGCGCTGCCTGGCATGCATTATTTTGTCATATTGGCTTGCACAGAATCCTACCACCTTCCTGGAAATCTAGCAACATCTTGACCGTTCATAAGAAGGGGGCTTGGGATGTTCCATCAAATTTCCGAATGCTGGCTATGTTAGACTCTACGTCAACATTTTTTACCAAAGTCTTACGACATGAACTGAACACATGGATTGATACAAATAAGATTCTCCCTCCCAATCAGATTGGCTTCAGAACAAAATCTAGCACTTTGCATAATCTTCTCATTTTAAGCTCAGCGATCGAACATTCCTGGGCGCCGCGGAACTTAGATGTCTACTGCGCATTCATCGATTTTTCTACCACATTCGACACTGTATGTAGGAACTAGCTGATTGGGGGATTCCATCTGGTTTGCTTCGCATGCTTATGTTACTCCACGCAGACACATCAGTTAGTGTCCGCCTTAATGCATTGGGTAATTTATCTAAATCAATGCCGACTAAACGTGGCATAAAGCAGGGATGTATGATAGCTGCCACACTCTTCAATCTATACTTGGCTGATATGATTGCTTCCTTTAACATCCATGCTGCCAACCCTATTAAGATTAAGAATTTGACTTTGGGTTGGCTTGCTTATGCTGATGACTCCTACTTCTTGATTATACGCCAGCTGCATTACAACTTATGTTGAACGCATTAGTAATATATGCGTCTAAAAACAGCCTTAAGATAAACAATTCCAAAAGTAAAATTATGGTTTTTACACAGAAATTGAGGCCTAAGCATTTACATTTGTCTTTATCTGATGCACAACTGGAGCAAGTCTCATCTTATGAATTTTTGAGTGTAATCGTTGATGACAAGCTCAAATGGGACCTCCACTGGTCAGAGTTAAAACTGAAATGGGAGATCTCGGTAAACGCGTTAAGTGTATTTATTGGTCGCAATAATGGTTACTGTGAATCGGCAGTAATATCCATATACAACTCTAAAATAATAGCAATGCTGTCCGATGCAATAGCCATTTGGGCCAAAAATACAAAAAAGTTATCATCAGATTTGAAACCAAATTACTAAGGCGACTGTTTCGACTTCCAAAATGCATAAGTATAGAATACCGGTACCTTGAGTTCAATATAAAGGACATCTGGAATGTATACATAACCCAATGTGTAATGTTCTACCAACGTTTGATTACTGTGTCAACTGATACGATTATTGTCCCATACATAAATGCTTTCCTAAATTTGGATGACATTACACCGACAGGCACAATTGGGGTTTTGATGCAAATTCATAGTAAGTGGCTATACAATGGTAGCAATTCATATGTCTCAGGTGACATTAAATATTGGCTCAAGAGGAAAATAAATGAGTCTGCTTTTTTACAGAATATGCTCCACTTAGAAACCTTATCATCTGCCACTGAGTACTGTCAGCAGAGATGACTTCGTAAATCCATTCCAAAATCCTTTTCGGCTTGCCCTAGTCCGAATGTCTTTCGTACGTATCTACTACTTAAATTTAACGTATCAGTTGTGCTATTGCCAAAAAGCTGGATGAACAATATAGCATATGATCATAGACATTGTTGACTATGTGGCAATTTTATTGAAGAAACATTGTTCCATCTAATCACCGAACGTGAAAGCCTTAATTGTCTACGCATGAAATATTTTAACAATGCTGTAAAGGTGATAGATATCCCTCTTTTATGGTTAGATTTCTTGCATTGCGATGATATCAACTTAATATACTTCATTGTCAGGTTCTATATGCATCTCGTGGAGATGTTTAAATGTTCTTTATGACTGGTACTGTGTTAATTGTGCTAAACCTTTAATAAGTTGAATGAATTTTACATGTTTTAACCTGTCTATCCTTAATATTGAAGGAATTTTAACTGTGTTGTATCAAATGTTATATAAAGCTTTTGCTATAAGTATATCTAATAAATCTTAAATAAGTCTTAAAAAGTATGCAACCTCCTATACATTTCAAAGGGATTCACTGATTCAGTATGTCCTAAAAGCCAATGCCTTCAATAACAGCAATACTAAGCAATGCTCTCATTTTATTAATTGCATATGGCTTTGGAATCTTGTGTATAGACTCTTTCCTGGAGGAAACTATGACTTGATGCCCTCTCACAATATCATGGCCCAGATGATGCACTTGTTCTCTGCACAATTGTAGTTTTGTGTTAGATGTGTTATGTCCTTTGACGGCAAGAACTGTTACTACTACTCTATTACCCTCCTTGCAAGCCTCATATGAGGGGGAAGCCAGCAAGAGATCATCCGCATACTGCACCAGCACTAATTTACCAGGGAACCGAATATCATCCGAACCCTTCTTTAACAGTTGGGAAAACAGAGTGGGGATTCAGTGTAACCCTGGGACATACGAGCCCAGGTGTACTGGATTCCCCTACGTGAGAATGCACCAAGGTACTGACTATCCACATGTAAGGGAACATAGAAGAATGCTGAACACAAATTAAGCATGGTAACATGAGAGGCAGTCAGATGTATAAAGGTCAACATATTAGCAAGGTTTGGGCCCACAGACAATGCTGGGATAACCACAGAATGTACTGCCCTCAGGCCCTGCATGAGTCTGTATGTTTTCTTTGCCTGACTCTTAAACAAAACATTGGGGTGTTGCATGGACTAGTGGTGGGTGAAAATAATACATTGTGACATAATGGATTTAATGATTAAATAATGCCTTCCCTGGCTTCAGGTTTGAAAGGATACTGGGAAATATGAGGAAGCTTCTAAGACGGATCTACTCTAGCTCAGCATTTTGTATGTACCCAACCTTGTTATCACATACAGACCAGAAAAAACTGTAGTACCATATTTATGAGATCGTTCATGTCCAGTGACCTTTCACCTTCCCTGTTCGAAACAGTTTGAATAGCTTCTGTATATACTACTGATCAAACTGCTTCATCATTTTCGCCAGGAACACTTAAGAGCCGACCTTTTGGTCTGCAATGAATAGTACATCTGAGTTTGCACACAGATCCCTGCCTAGTAAGTTGACCGGAGCAGTGGGTCTAAGGAGACATGCATGGCTCTCTGTTATGGGTCCAAATGCCACAGCAAAGGGTTTTGCTAATCGATGGGACATAAAGGGACATTAAAGAATCCTACTGCCCTTACTGTGTCAGTTGATAGCAGGACATGAGGAAAACTTTGTGAATGAAGGGCAAACCTACTGGCAACCATTGTTCATGAAACAATGCACATTATGTCCTTATACTTAACACTGCAAATATGGGCCTTCCCATATAGGGGGTCAATAATGAAGCACAAGTCAGAAAATATCAGGGTCTACTAATGGTAGTTGGCACTGACCAGAACGGACAACGTTCTGAGCATTAGGGTACAGGAAAGTGTTAGAGGTTGTGGAAAAGTTATTTGGAACTCCTACTGGGGGTCTGATTAAAACCGTGGACCTGAGAATTAGGAAAAATATTAGATTGGGGTGTACAGGGACACTCATTCTTCCAATCTCTAGTTTGCATGAAAAAGTTACATTACAGAGGGGTTGGTACAGTATTCATAGGTCCTAGCTGTCTTGGTGGCTGCTGTTGTCCTGGTATTCCCTGCAGTATAACCCAATTTGATCAATTTGAATTGATCGAATGCTGCATCTGGTCGAATTCCACCAGTACCATTAGATCGATTAAAAGTGATCAAATTGGATAATCACTACCGAACATGGGGAGCCAGGGTTGCAGGAGTGTCCCCCGTTCCCCATGTTCAGTAGTGATGGCCTTGGGGGGTTGCAGGGGTGTCTCCTGCTTCCTGAGGATTGGAGGTGGGAGACAGGACAAAATTATATTAAATAGAAAAGGGGACCCTCCGGTGTCGGATCCGACATGTGTAAGAGGGGCGGTACTGATGCAGGGTCAGAAGGAGGCGGACATGCAAAAGGTAAGTGGGGGGTGAGGAGAGAATGTATTAGGGGGTGGGTGGCATAGATTTGTGGAGTTTTCTCACAGAAAAATTGGTTTTGCTGCAAAATTGACTACGGTCTATTCCGCCACAAACAATTCTGCCACGGCCAAATCACACAGATCCTTCCCTGCATCCATTGCTGCCTTTGTTGTGCAGAGTGGTTTTCCTAGAGGGCTCCTCTGCCCCTGCCCCTTCCTCTATCCGCAAATACTCCCTGAATCCCACCCCTTACCTTGAGAGTTAAATGCACCTGCATCTGTAAGGTGTGTAATAGTAATAACATTCATTTGTTTTCAATATTCTCTTTCTTTTGTTCCTGTGATGTCACACAATGATTTGCAACTGGAATTAGCTCCGACAGTGGCTTATTCTGACACCCAATACAGATCATTTTGAGATGCGCTTGTATCTTTGGCTGCACACCAGAAACAAAGGAAGTGGCTATCACTTCCTGCCCTGACACTGCCTTGCCAGGTTTGGTGCTGCCTGATGCTGAGTGAACACTATCTTTGATCAATCTAAGTAACTGCAATCTGCCTACCTATCTCAAATTAGGTTTTCTTGTGCATACCTCAGGTATAGCTGCTATCAATCTATTTTGAGCTTGTTCAACAACATCTCCTGTTCCTAGCTCTGTAGCTGTCCAATTAGCACAGTGTGTCAACCTCAGCCTAACCTCCAGAGGCATTACTATTCTCATGAGCTGTTTCATATCAGCCCATGCACGGTAATAACATTGAATGTTGGTAAGGAGTTCTTCAGTTTGCTATTGTAGATCCTCGCTAATTGTAGGGATCTCTTTGGCTAGGTTGAGCAAATATTCTGGTGTCCATGGAACATTGGCAGATAGAAATTGTGGGTCCCCACCTTCCGCTGGTGGCGCTTCTGGCATTTGCCTTAACAACGCTTGAAAGATGGCTGAGCCAGGTTCTTATGGCATACCTCCCCTCATTATGTATTCGGGAGGTGCATTCAGCATACATGTGCTCCCGTGCATTTGAGATGCTTGGTCATGGGTGAACCTTTGTGACAGTTGCCGGAATTAGTTGAGGCAATTAGTTGAGGCTCTGTGGTAGGTACCTGTGTGACATCCGGCGTTGGAGCATTTGGACCGTCCATATGCCCCCGCAAGTGTCACACTGTAGACATTAGTGAAATAGTCAACAAGGCCCTCATCATTCTGCTTCTCATGCCCATTCTCTTCTATGATCTGGGAGCCTAACTATCCTTAAACTGCAAGCATTTTTCCAGGTTTACATCAAGACACAACACATATATAACGTCTAGAATCAAGATGATAAGCTAGTCAAAAACAAGCAGAGTAATTATATAGCCCACCCAGAACTTCCAACCTCTATTCATATATCCCTGAACCAAATCAATGGGCCTCATGCTGAGTTTGCCGGTTCATAAATAAGGGTGCCGGTAAACGCGCACCGGCACCATTGTTTCCAGACTGGCAAACTACGGATTTGCATGCCGGAGCCGCTGTGCCTGACAGGTCTGACCCTGCCGGGCACAGCGGTCACGGTAGGCAAAGCCCTCACGGCAGCACGGGCACCGTTAACAACTATGGGACTCTATGGGAATGGGGATTAACAAAAGTACTGGTGCCTGACTTCCCGGCCACCGGACTTGTAAAAGTCAGGCACTGGTAATTTTGTACAGGTCCGGCGGTAACCTGTCGCTAGCACTGGCACGGTTACCGCAGGACCCGTAATGAGGCCCAATGTCTTGTTTAGTCATCCAGTAAAATCTCGGTTCCTCTGTGCGGGCCATGTGAGCAAACATATGTGTGGCCTGCCTTCCCCCGAGCACACCTTGGAGTTTTTAAGGAGAACTCCTTACTTATGTTCAATCGTGCACATGGGCATTCAAGAGATCAGTGAGGCGTCTGTCTTGCATGACAGGTCTGTGTCGCAATGCCAATCCGTGGAAGAAATCAATCACACTTGTGTTTTCTGATGATGGCAAACAGAGGTGATTTATTCACTGTGTTCCAAGTCAAGGAATGCAGTTTAGTAACCCCAGCAATCCCAACTAACTAACCTAACCCACCTTCCAGGCTCAGGGTCTATCTACCATTTAGGCCACCTGACCGCTGAGCATTAGAGAATCCCTCCTCTGGGCCCCCGAGCACGATCAGCCCACGTTTGCAAGGACATTAGGCAGTGCTTAATTTGTAAAAAAATAAATGCCAGGGCTCAAAATGTTGATTATGGGGCTGCCACCTATTTCCACCACTGGCACCTTGCACAATCACTGATGGTATTGCCTGCTGTCCCGGGGGCACTGCCCACTTCCAGCTATCCTTGTGGATGCTGCCCACCTCCGCTGTGGGCATCACGTATTGTAACCCCCACCCCTTTTCCCTGGATGTCGCGAAATGCAGCCACAGACAGATAATACCACTGCTAAATAATGCCACTGCTGGCCCTGTCCACCACCACCTCATTCGGGGTAGTCTCTGCCATCAGGTAGGGTGGGCAGTGGTTGAAATGGAAAGAAAATGTAAAGGGGTATCCCAAAAGCGCCGGGGTTGGGGCGGAGCTTACAAGACGGGGGGGCGGCAGAGTTCTGAGGAAGCAGAGTTCAGAGTTCAGAGGGGGTAGAGTTGGACCCCACTCAAAACAAATGTTCAAAATAATAGTTTAAAAAATGGTGGAATTTCTTTCATGCTGCTTCTTTCGAAATTCCACATTGCACATCAATTCTACTTTAAATCACTTCCATGGCAGTGGTGCACCCAAAATATTATATCAATGCCACTTTGAAATCCATCACCAGAGAAATAGCCTGAGAGATGTGATTTTCCACCAACTATGCTGGCAAATAATAAAAGGTGCTCACCTTTTAAATATAGCACTATAAAGTGCAATATTACCTGGAAAAAAGAAATCAAATATTAGACATGTGCTTTGATGACCATTTTTATGTTGTTTTGTAGGTAAGTATCAACACTGGGAACATGACAACCTGGGTAAAATCCTGGTTGTCAAACACGTGAACAAGTTTGCCTGCTCTCTGATGAAAGCAACACCCACATGTATTATTTCCTTGTGCCCTGACAAGCAGCAGATATCCACAACCAGGGAAGCATAACTGCTCCAGTCTCTAGGATTGCTTGCCACATACTGGGCAAAGATTCACGACTCACTTCCACTCTCATCTCCCCTCCTCACACGTTACAATACTCTGCTTTCTAAAGATGGCTTGCAAAATCACACACACCATATTAAGGTACTCACTTATACAGATATATTTTATTTAAGCATCATTATCAGCAATCTTCGCATCGCAAACTTTGGCTTCATACAGAAAGGGCCTCGCCATTTCATCCACCAGCAACACCCTACTCCCGACCTTAAAATCAACCCTTGAGTCCACACCCAATGGGCCGCTTCAAACATCGAAAGCACGCTGCATGACATTACCGTTGACTTACTTAAATAATTTCCTGATAAAGCAATCGAAGCTTTGGTTTTGGGATGGGCGATTAACATGGGAAGCTTGTAATACGTATGCCACATTGCAAATTGGAGCCTTTCTGCTAAAACCGTTGCACCAAATGCCATTATATCTCACTAAGTTCCCAGATCCAAAGTATGCAAGCTCAATCCTACGCTTGCACTTGAACCTATGCCCAACCAAAACCAGAATAGCGATCTATGAGAAAACCTGACTTGCAGATTCTGTAAAATAACTGAACATCATGCAGCACTCCAGCACCAGGAAAGACTCCTACTAAAAACATCTCGGCGAATTTAAACTACTAACAAAAGAACAAATGTGGTTACACATATTCAATACAAATAAAGTATCAATAAAGATTGCGACAGTACCATTTCTCCTCGCCCTGAATTTATTAGAAGAGTATGATTTTAACCGAATTCCTTTAGATATTTAAGACACTTTTTATATTTTTATAATATTACGTCCAGTAGAACAATTAATGGTGTTTTAGGTCTTGTATGTGAGCAACGTTTATCTTTTATCTTGTTTTGTCAATGTTTAACAAATCTTAATGATGTTTCTCAACTGTCATATGACCAACTACTGTAAAATATCAAACGGATGTCAACATTTAATAATGACCTTGAATCTAGTCAAACAACTTATCCAAAAAGTAACCTATCAGCAACTATCACCATTAGCAACATTTGACAATTGTGTGATACTCTTATGAAATATGTATAACTAGCTCAGTGTCATATTGATCTAATACTAAATGTATTCAAATAGTCAATTGAAAAAGTTGATTTTTTTTTCAGCTAAAACAATATTCAATAAAAAAATATATGTTGTTATTCAAAACATGTACAAATGATACCTTATCACTCCCCCGTACGCCTCCCCCCATATTGACAACCATGGGACGGAGACTACAAATACCAGAATCCAATGAAGGAAAAGGCAAATTATTTAATCTGCTCTGCATGCTGGGGCACACAGAGCAGATTAGATCATTGAGCCCCCAGCTTCGTGAGGGACAGCCTCAGTGATGCAGAGGTAGAAGTGGGGATCCCGGGTGTGGAGCCAGGCCCTGAACATCATGCTTACCTAGTTGCCGTGGAGCCTGATAATGGTGGCTGCTGCATGCATACAGGGCGCCAATCAGCGGTGCGAGGCTCCGCCCCCCACTCTCAAGTGTTTCGGCTTTTGGTCTGGTCTTTCTGGCAGCAGGGCACCAGGACAGGGCTGAGGCAAGCTGGGTCCCGAGATCCGACAAGACATCTGATGCCGGATCTCGGGCCCGGGAAGAACCGGCCCATTGACCGGCGCTGCTGGTGGGACAATTAACATTGTGGGGAGGTGCACGATTTGTAAATTCAATTTTCACTACAGTATCAATATGGGAGTATGTGTCGAGCAATGGGCAGTTTTAGAGATATTGTATACATGACGACCAGTTCAAAACTATGCGCGATGCAACACACCCCATGCTAATGACGGTCGATGACATTACGACCCTGGCGGAGGACCATGGTGCAATTTGCACCATGGTCCATGGCGCAGAGCTGCCAACTCCGCCATGGGGGTTGGTGGGCTTACCACCCCATTCCGACCTTGGCGGGGCGGTAAGTCCCCAATCCCCATTTACCCTTCCCCATTCCCATTTTTGCCCCATAGGGTATAATGGGAGTGGGGAAGGCGTTAATTACGCCACCGTAAATTACGGTGGCGTAATTAACAACAGGTCCTGTAGCGCCATGGATTTTTCCGCCCGGAAAAACCAGGCGAAAAAACCACCATGGCGCTACGGGAACTCGTAGTAAGGGGGAAAGGTACGCCATGCATTACCCTGGCGTAGAACCCTTTCCGCCAGGGTCGTAATGAGGGCCACTGTAAATAAGATGATTGCGGAATAGTATTTTTTAACGGAGAATTGCCTTTTTTTTTACTTAGCACTCAGTTTTAAAGGCTTAATTGCATTAAATAATATCCACTTTTTAAATATTTCACAAGTCAACACACCAACCTTGTGACATACTGCCTGGTTAAAAAACATTACAGTGTAATGGCTGAAGCCAAGAAAAATACCAATGTACAATATTTTATGGTGCGGCAATGCAGTAGTACTGAGCACAACATTGTTGCACATTGTTCATTGTGCATCGGATTAGGCCCTTCAATCTGCTGCCTTCTATGGGCCTCATTACGACCCTGGCGGAGTGGGTTTACGCCAGCGGTATTCGCGGCGGACCCTTCCGCCCTACTACGAGTTCCCGTAGCGCCATGGAGCGGTTTCCGCCTGGTTTTTCCGGGCGGAGAAATCCATGGCGCTACGGGACCTTGTTGTTAATTACGCCACCGTATTTTACGGTGGCGTAATTAACGCCTTCCCCACTCCCATTATACCCTATGGGGCAAAAATGGGAATGGGGAAGGGTAAAATGGGGAATGGGGATTTACCGCCCCGCCAAGGTCGGAATGGGGCGGTAAATCCGCCAACCCCCATGGCGGTATCGGCAGCTTTCCGCCGTGCTCCATGGTGCATATTGCACCACGATCTCCGCCAGGGTCGTAATGAGGGCCTATGCCATCTCACATTTTCTATTGCTTCCCTTTCTCGTTATGTCACAATTTCTGTCTCCTCATTTAGCGCTCTGTCCGCCCCTTCCCCTCAATTTTCCCTCGCACAACCGATGGCCTTGCGTCCACTTTCCGTCATGCTCAACTGTAGACCTGCTCCCCCACTGCTCTTTCCATTCAAAATGTCCCTTCTCCTCCACTCGCATTCGTCTAATCACCTTTCGGGTGTATTTCTCTGCAACTCCTGCATACGTCATAATACCCTCTCCTCTTGCTCAATCCCATGCAATGTCCGTACTTCTTCCTTTGTGCCCAATTCGTTTTGTGTGTAGCCAATCCCACTCTCTCTGCGCGGTGTCTCTCACTCGGCGTTAGTCTGCATCCATTTCTATTCTTATTCAACGCTGAATGGGCCTCATTACGACCCAGGCGGTAAGGGTTTTACGGCGGCGTAAACAGCGACGACCCTTACCGCCTGAGTACGAGGTCCCTTAGCGCCATGGCGGACTTAACATCTGCTTTTAGCAGGTGTTAAATCCGCCATGGCGCTAAGGGACCTCGTACTCAGGCGGTAAGGGTCGGCGCTGTTTACGGCGCCGTAAACCCCTTACCGCCTGGGTCGTAATGAGGCCCCATGGCGCTAAGGGACCATGGAGTTAATTATGCCACCGTAATTTACGGTGGCGTAATTAACGCCTTCCCCACTCCCATTATGCCCTATGGGGCAAAAATGGGAATGGGGAAGGGTAAATGGGGATTGGGGACTTACCGCCCCGCCAAGGTCGGAATGGGGCGGTAAGTCCGCCAACCACCATGGCGTAAACGTAGTTTACGCCATGGTGGTAAAGTCACGGCCCAGGCGGTAACTTACCGCCTGGGTCGTAATGAGGCCCAATGTCTTGCTATTATTGCCTGGCATAATGGGAAGATGCTAGAAGATGCTAGAAGGTGGGTCAGCTCTCTGGGCCTCATTACAACCCAGGCGTTAAACCCTTAACGCCTGATTACCATTTTAACGCCTGCTTTTAGCAGGCGTTAAAATGCAAGGCGCTAACCAGCCTTGGTGCTAATTACGGCACCGTAATTTACGGTGCCGTAATTAGCGCCTTCCCCACTCCCATTATGCCCTATGGGGCAAAAATGCGAATGGGGAAGGGTAAATGGGGAATGGGGATTTACCGCCCCACTCACCTTGGAATGGGGCGGTAAATCCGCCATCCACCATGGTGTAAACAGAGTTTACACCATGGTGGTAAAGTAGGGAACTTACCACCTGGGTTGTAATGAGGCCCTTTGTCCTTTAGGTGAGTCTCTCGAGGGATGTCCTCTGCAAAGACTATGGGCCTCATTACACGGATGGCGGTAATGGTTAAAGGTCACCGTTAATGGTAACAGTGACCGTTAACCATTACCGCCTTACTACGAGGTCCCTTAGCGGGTTGGTGCTTTAACGCCTGCTTTTTGCAGGCGTTAAAAACCAACCCGCTAAGGGACCTTGGTGCTAATTACAGCACCGCAAAATTGCGGTGCCGTAATTAGCACCTTCCCCATTCCCATTATGCCCTATGGGGCAAAAATGGGAATGGGGAAGGGCAGTGGTGGAAGGGGGAATTACCGCCCCGCCAACCTTGGAATGGGGCGGTAATTCCCCTTTCCACCAAGGCGGTGCCGGTATTTTACCGGCATGGACCAAGGTGCTAATAGCACCTTGGTCCATGTGCTAATACCGCCATCCGTGTAATGAGGCCCTATATTTCCTGCCCAGATTGTCTCACAAAGTGATTATTACCTCACACCAACATTTTAGAGTTATATTCAGTGGTGTGTACAGTGAGTGGGCCAAGTGGGGCACTGACTTTGCAGGGGTGGCATGAAGCACGAGGCACACACACATAATGTTCATAGTTTAGGATAATGGTGTGGCCGCTGGGTGGTATTACCCAAATTGTTCGTTTACAATTGTTCAAATGGACAATTGATCGAATTTAAAGGGTCATGGTTAAGTTGCTGTTTCCATAGGAAGAACACTTTTTGGGCGGTTTATAACTTCGCTCCCCCTGGACGAATCCTCACCAAACTTTGCAAAAAAAGTATATGGCCCACTCTGAATTCTTTTTCAAAGTTTGGTGAGGATTCATCCAGGTGGGGAAAAGTTATAGGGGGGTCCCAAAACTTTTTTTTCCCCATAGACTGAATGGGAAAAAACTTTGCGCACGGCTACAGCCCGAACCGCTGGACGGATTTACACCAAATTTGCGGCAGGAGCGGCGGCCTGGTCCCGAAAGCGTGCTTTTGCAAATTTGGTGTAAATCCGTCCAGTATTTTTTAAAAAATGACCAAAATGTAAGGCAAAAAAATTAGTGCTATCTGTGTTCGCTTCGCTGACGGACTTCCCTGTTCCCTCCGCGGACAGCACGCCGATTAGCCCATGGCCTTGCGTCATGTCCGCGGACATGCAACGTGTTTGCTCATTGGACGGCGAGGGGCGTGGAGCGCGTCAGATTTTCTGTGGCGCCCGCCATCTTGTATTCGCCGTCGACCGCGTACAGCGCAGTGAAACGTGGATAAAGAATTGTATTTAGTACCGTGTGTTGGTGTGTAAGAGTGTTTGGGGAGGGTGGGGGAGTATGAAATAGGTACAATGTTTTGTTTTTTTATGTGCTAGACGTTTTTGTTGCATTCGATTTGTCCGCGGAGAACACGGCTGTTCTGACATTTTGTAAATAAACTAAATGGTGGGGTGTTTAGAGGACGGAGTATGCGTCATTTTTGTTCGCAAGGAAGGCAAAAATGAGCTATGAACACTTGCGGTGTACTTAATGGTTCGTAAATACACAAACTGGGGGTGTCCTCAGGACGCTGTCCGTATTGTAATCTGTCTAGTTGAATGTGTTCTAAGAACACTCGCGGTGTCCCGAAATGGTTGCAATTACACAAAATGGGGGTGTTCTGAGAACGTTGTTTGTATTGTTCGTTGTCAGGGTGAAAGTGTTTTAAGACCACTCCTTTTGTCCGCTAATAGTACAATTTCCTATGGGCGTCAACCGACTTTTTGTCCACTAAAGAAACGATAAATCCGGCTGCTGTGCGGCGACATTATGTGATAATCCTATGACTGGCGCTATTGACCTGGCTGACTTGCTTTTGCGACACTAAATCAATCATATCTCCCGCCCCTAAGCCTGATATTATCAAAGCATTCATATTCCCCGCCTCTCTCCGTGACGTTACAGGGTGCGTCATCAAACGCACCCAGTTCTCGGCAGTCCTAAGTGACTTTACACAGAACCCGGAAGACAACACATATTCAGGGTAATTCATAGAATTTCGCAGAAAAGTGTCGCAAGCGGCTGGCGCAGAGTGTCCGCGTGGGATTGTCTGCGCCAGGCGCGTGCGCCAAAACAGATTTCCGTGCACAGCGTATTCATGGATTTTAGGCTCCCAAACCAGCCGTGGCGCAGAGTATCGCAGCGACCCTGCAGCAGCGCCAGTAACGCCCCCAAGAACGCCCTCGCGCAAGGAAAAGCCATCAAAATCGCTAAATCATCGCAAAGGGCTGCGCTAACCCTGGACCAGTTTACAGGGCTGCCAAACAAGGAACGCAAAGTGGGTAACGTACATATCAGGGGTACGTGGGAAGTTTTACATGCGATTAGCCAGGGTACGTGTATGACAGGGGTACGCGTGAAGTTAAACACGCGATTAGCCAGGGTACGTGTATTACAGCGGTACGCAGGAATTTTCACACGCGATTTGGCTGGGTACGTGTATGACAGGGGTATGCGTGAAGTTTTACACGCGATTAGCCAGGGTACGTGTATTACAGGGGTGCGCGGGAATAATCACACGCGATTTGGCTGGGTACATGTATTACAGGGGTGCGCAGGAATTATCACACGCGATTTGGCTGGGTACGTGTATTACAGGGGTGCACAGGAATAATCACACGCGATTAGGCTGGGTGGGTCCTCACAGGTGCTCCACGGCCCCTGCAGGCAGCCCACAAAACAGGGGACTACCCTGCACACCTGCTCATGTCTCCCACCCCCCACCCCACCCAGCAGTGTGGGGCACCCTCCACCAGGCCCCCACCCATGTCTCCCACCACCCTCACCCCCCAGCCACCATGGACAGCCCCCACCAGGCCCCCACTCATGTCTCCCACCCACCCCCACCCCCCAGCCACCATGGGCAGCCCCCACCAGGCCCCCACTCATGTCTCCCACCCACCCCCACCCCCCAGCCACCATGGGCAGCCCCCACCAGGCCCCCACTCATGTCTCCCACCCACCCCCACCCCCCCAGCAGTGTGGGGCACCCTCCACCAGGCCCCCACCCATGTCTCTCACCACCCCACCCCCCAGCCACCATGGGCAGCCTCCACCAGGCCCCCACTCATGTCCCCTATCACCCCCACCCCCCGGCCACCATGGGCAGCCCCCACCAGGCCCCCACTCATGTCCCCTATCACCCCCACCCCCCAGCCACCATGGGCAGCCCCCACCAGGCCCCCACTCATGTCCCCTATCACCCCCACCCCCAGCAGTGCAGGGGCAGCCTCCACCAGGCCCCCACTCATGTCTCCCACCACCCCCACCCCCCAGCCACCATGGGCAGCCTCCACCAGGCCCCCACACATGTCTCCCACCCACCCCCACCCCCCAGCCACCATGGGCAGCCCCCACCAGGCCCCCACTCATGTCCCCTATCACCCCCACCCCCCAGCCACCATGGGCAGCCCCACCAGGCCCCCACTCATGTCTC
Source organism: Ambystoma mexicanum (assembly GCF_040938575.1). Lineage (NCBI taxonomy): Eukaryota > Metazoa > Chordata > Amphibia > Caudata > Ambystomatidae > Ambystoma > Ambystoma mexicanum. The sequence continues at coordinate 461,367,980 of NC_090922.1, forward strand.
CCACCACCCCCACCCACCAGCCACCATGGGCAGCCCCCAACAGGCCCCCAATCATGTCTCCCACCCCCCCCCCCCAGCCACCATGGGCAGCCCCCACCAGGCCCCCACTCATGTCCCCTATCACCCCCACCCCCCAGCCACCATGGGCAGCCCCACCAGGCCCCCACTCATGTCGCCCACCACCCCCACCCACCAGCCACCATGGGCAGCCTCCACCAGGCCCCCACTCATGTCTCCCACCCACCCCCAGCCACCATGGGCAGCCCCCACCAGGCTCCCACCCATGTCCCCTATCACCCCCACCCCCCAGCAGTGCAGGGGCAGCCTCCACCAGGCCCCCACTCATGTCTCCCACCACCCCCACCCCCCAGCCACCATGGGCAGCCCCCACCAGGCCCCCACTCATGTCCCCTATCACCCCCACCCCCCAGCCACCATGGGCAGCCCCCACCAGGCCCCCACTCATGTCTCCCACCCACCCCCCCAGCCACCATGGGCAGCCCCCACCAGGCCCCCACTCATGTCTCCCACCCACCCCCACCCCCAGCCACCATGGGCAGCCTCCACGAGGCCCCCACCCATGTCTCCCACCACCCCCACCCCCCAGCCACCATGGGCAGCCCCCACCAGGCCCCCACTCATGTCTCCCACCCACCCCCACCCCCCAGCCACCATGGGCAGCCCCCACCAGGCCCCCACTCATGTCCCCTATCACCCCCACCCCCCAGCCACCATGGGCAGCCCCCACCAGGCCCCCACTCATGTCTCCCACCCACCCTCCCCAGCCACCATGGGCAGCCTCCACCAGGCCCCCACCCATGTCTCCCACCACCCCCACCCCCCAGCCACCATGGGCAGCCCCCACCAGGCCCCCACTCATGTCTCCCACCCACCCCCACCCCCCAGCCACCATGGACAGCCCCCACCAGGCCCCCACTCATGTCCCCTATCACCCCCACCCCCCAGCCACCATGGGCAGCCCCCACCAGGCCCCCACTCATGTCTCCCACCCACCCCCCCAGCCACCATGGGCAGCCCCCACCAGGCCCCCACTCATGTCTCCCACCCACCCCCACCCCCAGCCACCATGGGCAGCCTCCACCAGGCCCCCACCCATGTCTCCCACCACCCCCACCCCCCAGCCACCATGGGCAGCCCCCACCAGGCCCCCACTCATGTCTCCCACCCACCCCCACCCCCCAGCCACCATGGGCAGCCCCCACCAGGCCCCACTCATGTCTCCCACCACCCCCACCCACCAGTCACCATGGGCAGCCCCCAACAGGCCCCCACTCATGTCTCCCACCCACCCCCCCAGCCACCATGGGCAGCCCCCACCAGGCCCCCACTCATGTGCCCTATCACCCCCACCCCCCAGCCACCATGGGCAGCCCCCACCAGGCCCCCACTCATGTCCCCTATCACCCCCACCCCCCAGCAGTGCAGGGGCAGCCTCCACCAGGCCCCCACTCATGTCTCCCACCACCCCCACCCCCCAGCCACCATGGGCAGCCCCCACCAGGCCCCCACTCATGTCCCCTATCACCCCCACCCCCCAGCAGTGCAGGAGCAGCCTCCACCAGGCCCCCACTCATGTCTCCCACCACCCCCACCCCCCAGCCCCATGGGCAGCCTCCACCAGGCCCCCACTCATGTCTCCCACCCACCCCCACCCCCCAGCCACCATGGGCAGCCTCCACCAGGCCCCCACTCATGTCCCCCTGCCCACAGGCCCTGACAATCCTCAAGCATGGGCCTCATGGCCAGCCACCACAGCCCAAAGACACAACCAAGTATTACATGCGCCCATGATACTACTCCAATGGAAACAATGTAAATCAACACATGTGTCACACACACACACAATGGTTGCAAGTGAACCTGAAAACCCATATCATGACATGCATGAAAACAATGAGATGAAACCACACATTGAAGAATTAAAAAATCCAAATAATGTATTAATAACAACAGTAATGGCAAACAAAATGAAACAAAATACACAAGTAAAAAAAAAAAAAAATTAAGCTGGCTGTCCCTTTTCAAATTAAAATCAATAAATGATAATCCAAAAAAAATTCTTCCTAAGTTCAACTCCATAAAAAGGAAATGAGAGGAAAAAAGAAAACCATTGCTCCATGGGAAAAAATATTCATAGTAAAAAAAAATTTCCAAATCCAAAGTCCAACTATGTACAAAGTATTCAGGGTCCACCATCCCAACAGAAGAAATGAAACCTACCAAAAAACCTATCTAAAATGGGACTATATACAAAAGGTGGAGCAGTGTCCGTCGACTCCAAATAAAAATAAACTATAAAGGAAACCTATCACTAAATAACTATATACAATGGCGGCGGGCCAGTCCAGCGGCTCACTTAGTGGTGTTCCGGGCCAGGGCATCATCGAACTCCTCGTCTATGTCCCGGAGGCGGTCCTGTTCCATGGCCCCGAGGGTCCGCAGGGACGCCGACATGTTCACCTCCAACTCCCTGCGGATTGCCTCGAGGCACTCGGCCCGCCTCAGGGCCCTCCGCATAGAGTTCTCCGCCCTGACCATCGTGAGCCGCGCCTCTTCCGCCCGCCGCCGCTCCGCATCTATGGCGTGGCCCAACCGCTGCCACACGGAAGACACTTCCCGTCCAGGGTCCTCCTGCCCTCCGGCCGATGCCTGCCCCTCCGATGTTGAAGGCCCCGAGCTATCGTGGCTCCCACCTACAGCCTCCTGCTGCTGCAGCTGCTGCTGTCCATGTGCCCTGTCCGATGGTGCCTGCACATCCTCCTCCAGCTGGGGTGCAGTCGTTGATGTGGCCACCCCTGCTGGACGTCCGACTCCCGACTGTGGCAGGGATCTGTTGTCCACCAGCCTGGCCACACGGTCGGAGGCAGCTCCACAGGGCACCCAGATGACACATGGGTGGGAAGATGGCATGGAGGACGACTGGGGCATAGGGTGTTCCGTGGAGGAGGGGGTCGGAACAAGGTCCAGGAAACGGAGGAATCCAGCCCTGGTGAGCTGTCCCAGTGGGTCAACGCAGTCAACGAGCCATGCGAGAAGACGTGCAGACTCATCATGAAAAGACTGCAGGTCAGCTCGCATGGCCCGTTGACGCAATGCCACCCCACCCTGGACAGGCTCAACCTGGTGCAGGATAGCCACATCCGCAGGGAGAGGAAGGCCAGGTGTTGTAAGCCAATCCCCTCCCTGAGAACGGGTCTGGAGGTAGGCATCCCCGCTGGTGCAAGATGATGCAGTGACAGGGGCAGGGACAGGATTGCACACAGGCACCTCCGCGGCGGCCTGTGCTGCCTCCTGTCCCAGATCCTGCACTGCACCACTAGCACCAGTGGAATCCCCACCTCCAGACCCCGACTCTGTCGTTTGCACGGCCTCCTCCTCCTCCAAACCCCCCACCAACCTGGATGACTCCGTGCCATCTTCCTCCGTTGGGCCCTGTGGGGTCCCAGCTGCCCCTTCTGCTGCCGAGGAGTCCAACTCCAACCTCTGCCTCTTGGACCTCCCCTCGGCAGCTGCGGCCTGGGACACGGCACCGGACTCCTCACTCCCCGACGAGATCAGAACCTGGGAGGGGATCCGGGCCTTGCGTCTCCGACTGGTGGTGCGACCCCTGCCGCTGTGCTCCACAGCACCTTCTCCGCCCTCTTCATCAGTTGACGCTGCAGACACGGAGAAAGAAAACACAGGCATCAGGGCACTGTCCAATGGACTCATACACACATGACAGTCATACATGAGTGGCATTGGTAAACCTCAGACATGGCATCACAATCCCCAACACACATGTCATTTCAACTTGCACACATGAGCCATACCACAGCCATATTGCAACAGCCAGCACCATCCATTCACATACAACAGCATGAGCAGCCAAAGGTCATCCACACATCACATGCAACATAGGGAGTACACTACACATGCACACACACCACCAAACTGCATGCATGTGTACACCTCCGCCAACTGTCGCAGTGTTCCGATCGACATCCATGTCACACCTGACAATCATTCCTCCACATCCTGTGCCATGCAAGCCCACACACACAAGCACCATCCATGTGTCACACATGAGACCCCTCGCATGTGTCACCCTCACGGCCCTGTACACCCCCCCCTACTTGCCCACATAAAAATACATGTTCAACATGCACACTCCTGGCACACCACACGCGCAGTTTACAATCAGTATGCATGTACACTTACCGCTCGACTCCAGACGGGTCTGCCTCTCAAGGACCTGGACGTGGAGCGCTGGGGATATGCGTTCCAGGACCCTCATCTGATCTTCCGACAAGTGGCCCCGGCGCCCCTTAGCATCCGCTGCCTTCAGGAGGCGCCGGGCCTTGTTGAGGGTCCTGGACCTGAAGTCCTCCCAGCGCTTCCTGACACGTTCGTAGTCGCGGACTGCCACCTCCTCCGCGTTGATGGCAGTCACGATGTCCATCCAGATCCGAGTCCGTCCTTCCTTGTCGGCGCGCCACCTTCCGAAGAGGGCATCATACTGCCCCAGGACATGCTGCACCAGGACACCAACTTCGGTGGCAGTGAAGCTGGTGCCCCTCTGCCTCCTTGGCCGGGGGTTGCCACTGGTGCCAGATGTTGCAGTGCCCGACATGGCAACCCCAGAGGCAGGAGTGGGTGGGCAACTGGGTCCTGGGGCTGGGCTGTGGGGCGATGGAAAAGCAGTCAGGAGTCTTCGGTTCCAGCAGGGGTGGTCACAGCAGCAGCACCCCTGGCTCATGTGCAGGCAGCAAATGGCAGGGCACATGGGCAGCAGGCAGTCAGGCAGCAGCAGATGGCAGGTGGGGGCGTGCTCAGGGCTCTGGGGGGCAGTAATTCGGCCTTCTGGGCAGGAGCGTGGTCTTCCGTGTGTGAACGCGTGGCCAGCTTGATACGGAGTGATTTTGCACGTGAAAATCCAGCACGTCTGCGTGTAATTCGAGGAAAGGCCCTTAGCGCGTAAGCGCGTCAGCACACGTCTGTACATTCATTGGCCCAAAGGCCACCAGCGTATGCGCGTCTATGAAGTCACGTGCACGTTGAATATGGCACACGTTTGAAATGTTGCGTGTAAAAAAAATTAAAGACACGTCCGAGTGTCAAAGCGTGTAATTGGTGGAAATGGCCTTAGCGCGTACACGCGGAAGTGACAAAGCGTCTAATTGATGGAAATGGCCCTAGCGCGTACACGTGGAAGTGACAAAGCGTGTAATTGGTGGAAATGGCCCTAGCGCGTACACGCGGAAGTGACAAAGCGTGTAATTGGTGGAAATGGCCCTAGCGCGTACACGCGGAAGTGACGCTGGACGTGTGGGCCTGCATAAAAGGTACGTGTAGAACACCATTTCCTTGTACGTGCTTTTCGTGGAGAGCGAGTGGGTGAAATCCGTACTTCTTGTCGTTTCACACGCAATTTACTTCACGGCGTTTCAAGTTCGTACTCCCTGTTACCTCTGACAGCTTTTTCTCTTTCTTCTCTTTTTCTGGTTTTCCTGGGCCTGTTCCCTCAAACAGCGTTCCCTTCTACTGTTGTCCTGTCTCCTCAGACAGAGTACAATTCTTCTTTTGGCGGCGGTGTTGCCAACGCGCACACGCGCTTCTTTTTCACGCTCTTTTTCCTGGCAGACGGTGAGTCACGCACGTATCTAACATCTGTGCTTGCCCCGTGTGTAGCCTACCCCTTCAGAGGTCAATCTAGGCTGCGTTTGACACGCATACGTTCATTCTTGTGTTACTGGGTGCCACAGCGTAGTGCAGGGTTTTTTTTCCGCACACGTGGTCTAGGAGGGGTTGCGTGCACGTCATCTCCCTTTTTGGGCTTCCTGTGCGTTGCGTGACCCGTCATCTTTCCCCAGGGGTCACATTCAGCCTTGCTAGAGCACTAGAGTACAATAACCATCTGGTACCCAACCCCTTTGACCCCCAATTGCCCAGGACAATAGTTTACAGCCACTCCCATACGCACATTAACATCAGTGCCATGGTTGGGAGGCGAGGAATCCGTAAGGGTGGCAAAGGTGGACGAGCCACAAGTGGTGGCCGTGGTGGATCCGGTAGGGGACGTGGTCGTTACTTGCAGGGTGACCCTCTCCCCCCATGTGTGGAGGACCAGTCAAGGGCACCCATAATCCCCCCCACCCCCCCTGGTTGAGGCTGATGTGGCTGACACCATCCATGCTCAGCCCTTGTTGGACCAGCCCATTGTGGCACCAGACCTGGCTGACTCCATGGCTGACTTCCAGGTCAGCAGGCCTATGACACATGCGCTGGTGCACGTTGATGTCATCAGGCCACGTGGATCAGGGGCAGCAAGGTCATCTGCTGCCCCAAGTAGGCAGGGTGGAGAGGCTGCAGGGGCAGCTGCGGCTCCATCCACCCCAGCTCTCACACACCCAGCCAGGACAGTGTCGGTCCTAGTCCATCCTGCTGACATTCCCCCTGACACCATTACACTTGAGCCAATGCCTGCACCAACTCCCATGCTGAGTGTGCAATCCCACACTCCTGATACAGAGTCCACCAGGGCTCCTGCCCCTAGTGTCCAGAGCGGCGTAGGACACTCAGGATTACCTCCACCTTCCAAGCGGAAGAGGAAGAGTGCTCGTCCGGCACAGGCTGATGCCCCAGACACGGCTACACAGTCCGGCCCGTCGAGGAAGCCCAGCTTCACGGATGCCGAACTGAATGCACTTGTAGAGTATGTGTCCGCACATGATAACGAAATGGTCATTGTTGCAGGACCAAGACCACACCTGCACAATGCCAGGCACACTGGCAGACCGTTGCGGACATCGTAAGTGCCCTTGGAATCATGAGGCGCACAGCCAATGATTGCTATAAGCGCTGGAATGACCTAAAGCGCAGGGCAAAGAATAAGCTGGCCTCAAGTCATGCCGCAACTCTAGTGACTGGAGGTGGGTCTCCAGTAGAAGACATGGAACTCACTCCACAAGAGTCAGTCGCTGGGACCTACGTCACGGAGGAACAGATCCAAGGCATGGGAGATCTGCCTGATTATGAGGCATTGTCCGGTGAGTGCACATGCATGTGTGTGTCATCCATGTGCATGGTGTGTGTGTGAGGGCTTCTGTTTGTGGGCCAGGTGAGGGTTTGTGCGCCTGAGTCGTTTTTGTCACCCATGTGCTTCATGCAATACATTCTGCGCAGCAGCATTTGGCCATAGCAGTATCCCATCTGCCAACAGTAGACATCCAGCCCAACAGCACGCCAGTTGCCCTTGAAGTGTCACCTTGCCACAACATTGTTGCTTATTTTTCTCTGTTCATTCAGGCAGATTGTTTGCATTCCACCACTTTTACTAGGGATTTCTCAGTCCTCTAATCACATGTCTGACATGGCTATGGTAAAGTGGAGTGACTTTGTTACCTGGATATCATTTGTTTAGACATGTCCCTGTGCAATCGGACCATTTTGGACTGGCAGCTCCAGGTGAAAAATCAGACCTGTTTGAATTAGAAAAGCTATTACATGAGGGAACTGGACTGAATGAATAAGTGCTGCCCTCCTCTCCATCTTCACTCAATAGCAATGGTACATGCCATCTGTGTGATGGCATGTGTATTTCACCTGGCAATCACAGGCCAATGTGTGATGCCACTGCCAGGGAGCATGCAGAAAATGTGTTCATCTTCCATCTTGGTGTCATCAGTGTGTGCCATTTGCCTACCCTTCATACGCAGTGAGGGTGCATGCATGGGAGGGTTTTAGTCATGTGGGACATGTGTCAATCAAGTACTGGTTCTGTTGCTTCTCAGCCCTCATTGTGTGCCATGGTGCTAATGCCTGTTTCCATTTGTTTGCTTTTATGTCTTTGCAGGGGAAGACGCACCTGATACTGCTGGGGTTGTGGAGATGGTGCAGACCCAGGAGGGGTCTGAGGGCCGACCGACCACCAGTGAGGGACGTGGTGTGGTGGTGGGTGAGAACCCACAACTGCTGCAGGTCGTGCTCTCAAGGGGTGTCTCTGGCTGCACCTCCCCCGAGCTGTACTCAGGTGTTGATTCGGATGACGAGACCTATGTGCCGTCGCAGGTGAGTGTTCCTGGGAGGGATTCTGTTCTGTCCCACCCACCTGCACCAGGGTCAGAAACCTCAATGGGGATGTCAGTGTTGGCAGCTACGCCTTTGGTGGTTACGGATGCAGGGTCACACTCCGCGACATCTGATCCTGTTCCTGGGCCAGCAGATCAGAGGGGGAATGCAGTCCTGCAGCCTCAGGCAGTGCCGGCACAGTAAGGCGCAGTTCGCCTTGCCCCAGACAGGTGTGGTGCCCGCCGACGTGGTGGCCGTGCACCTGGCAATACCGCATGGGAGCAATCCATTTACGGTATGGCAACCCAACAGGCAGCATCATCAGAGATGATGGCTCAGGCCATGGATAGGGTGGCCACTTCCATTGTCCCCCCCGAAAGGCTGATGGAGCGACTACAGCAGGCAACCGACTCCATCTGCCAGTCACACAGGGAGGACATGTTGGCGTCCAACAGGGACAGGCGGGCGGCACTGGCGACTCTGCAGGAAGCCATCTCCATAGATTCCCAGGGCCACAGGGAAGCCCTGAGGCTGGAACTCCTTCACCTCAGGACGACTCTTGTTGAGCTTGAGGCTTCAACAAACCGAAGGACAGAACAGCAGCTGGAGCGTCTCACCCGTATGCTCTCAGCTGAGATGCAGGCAACTAGGGCGGAGGTCCGGGCATCCCGTGAGTTGTTGCATGGGGACCTCCGCACACTCATCCTCCAGAACGAGACCTACCACACCCGCATGCTTGCAGCCATGGAGGAAAAGATTAGGGCCTTGCGTGGGCTGCCTCCCATAGTGCCACCACCTCCGGATGCAGCTGCACAGGGTGAGAATAGCGACAGCAGTGATACTCCCACAATAGGGTAGCCGTGTGGGCCATGAGCCCATGGATGTGTTTTTTTTTCGCAAGATCCACACAGGTGGGTTTTGGTGTGCACCCTGTCCTCGGACCTCCTGGGTGGCCTCCCCAACCCCCCCCCCGGGCCCATTAATGGCCATTTTTGATTTTTTCTTTTTTTTTTATTCTCTTTTTTTTTTCTTTTTTTTTTGGGACAGTGTGTTGCCTGTGTGGCTCCCGTGGGCATACGCTGCATTGTGGCTGGGCACATGCAGGCTTGTCATGTATTTGGTTCAGATGCTTGGGTTTTTGTCACACACACCTCTCCTGCTTCCCATTTCCATGGGCTTGCAAAGGGTGTGCCCAAGTGACATTGACGTACATGGTGACATTGGACTCCCACTACATGTGTGGGTAGACTAGTCAATACTGTGTATACATTCCTAGTGCATATTGCTGTTGTGTTGTACACTGCATGTTGCATTGATGTGTAACTCATCATCCATGTCTACCTCCTAATTTGCAGGTCCTTTCCTCATGTCTACACAAGGCCCTCTACTTTGGAGATGGGGTCCATGTTGGCAGCAGTGCACCGACAACTCTACATGGCGGCAACACTGTACAGTTGGAAGTGGTGGGAGTGCAGGCATTTCCAGGTGGTGAGACTACTGATTCCTTACATTCGTAATGTCATGTTAATGGTAGTTTTGAGGGTCAGTAGCTGATAAGTGTTACTGCTAAATACCTGCTCAAGTGTGTTGTTGGTCCTGCATTACTGTGAGTATTTCAGGTGTAGCGAGTTTCAATTGGGGACACTGTACTTTGTGACATGTTGTGGGGATTATTTTGTTTACCTGCACATAGCATGACATGGCACGGTGTGTCGTGTGGCGGTGTTGGGGATGGGTTGGGTGACATGGCACTGTCCTCATGTTGCATTTTGCAAGTGGGTATTCATTTTAGCTGCATGAATGTGTTTTTTCACGAAACTGCATTGGTGGTGTCTGTGTAGGTAGGGATGCACACATTGTAACACTTCCAGGTGAACAATCTCAGGCTGATATGGTTTTGACGGTTGACTCTCCAGACATTCAGGATCAGTGTCAGGTTGAGTCATCATTGATTGTAAGATGGTATGTGCCAGGGCAGTGTGCACTCCACAGGGGTGTGATTTCTATGTGAAGTAATTAGCCACTAGCTGTGTACGGGCTGCCTCCCCCTGTGCCCTTTCCCCTCCCATGCGCAGCGGGCGTGCATGTGGTTGGGGATGTGGGGGCACCACCATGTCCACGGCCAGGCCCCGGAGTGTTGCAACGTTGTGCAGGACACATGCTGCCACTATGATCCTGCACACTACTGGGGGAGCGTATAACAGCTGCTCGCCCGAACGGTCAAGGGAGCGAAAGCGTGACTTAAGCACTCCGAATGTGCGCTCCACTATGCCCCGGGTTGCAATGTGGGCTGTGTTATATCTTACCTCGGGTGGCATGTTGGGGTTCCGAATTGGCGTCATCATGTGGGGGCTGAGAGGGTAGGCACTGTCCCCTGTGGAGGTGGTGATGGGTATCATTGGTGGGGTTGTGACCTTGCTCAGTATCTGACATGCATGCATGTGCAGTGGCATTCATACTCACCAAGCAGCCATGTATCGCCATGCCGCCCAGCTTCTAGGTCCCGGCTTAGGGTGGACATTCGGTAAATGAAGCTGTCGTGGGTGGACCCGGGATAGTTGGCATATACTGAGGTGATGATTCCCTTGGCATTACATACTACCTGCATGTTTATGGAATGCCAGTGCTTGCGGTTCCTATAGATGTGCTCAGATGCCCTGGGGGGACGTAGAGCCACATGGGTGCAGTCAATGGCACCTAGCACTTTGGGGAATCGTGCCACACCGTAAAAATCCAGGGCGGCAGCATGCCTTTCTGCAGGTGTTCTGGGCAGGTATATGTGCCTACGGACTGATGGGCGTGCAGTGATGATGTTCAAGACCTGGTGTAGGCAGCGTGACTATGTGGTCTGTGACACCCCACCCACTATGGCACTTGTCCGCTGAAATGATCCAGTGGCTAAGAAGTGCAGTACATTGAGGACCTTCTCCAGGGGTCTGAGTGCTTGGGAGCACAGGGTGGGTGATGTGAGGTCATCCTCCCACTCACTCACCAGGTCCAGTATTATGTGTGGTGGAAACCTGTACCTCCCATACACCTGGTCATCAGGCATCCCGAAAATGCTGGTTCTGGGTGTGAAGATTCTGGCCCTGACTATCCTCCTCCTCCTCCTTTGGTAGCCCACGGCCACTGCTGCTAGGAACGGTATATTCATCCTGGCGTCTGAGCTTGTTAGTTTTTTGCGCGCAAATGTATGCGTCGCGGGTCGACGTATGCCTGCTTCCTACTGGCGTACGTGTTTCTTTGCGCGTATTGTAGGCGAGCGTGTGAAACTTCCCGCGCACCCCTGAAATCCAGTACCCAGGCCAATAGCGTGTGGAAATTTCCGCGCACCCCGGAATACACGTGCGCTGATGTACTCGCGTGTGTAAGTGCCCGCGCACCCCTGAAATACACGTACATAGGCCAATCGCGTGTACGTGCACTTTTGTCCAATTACACTCGATGACACTCTGACGTGCAGTCTTTCCACGTGTGCTCCAGCATCACGTGCTATGAGGGAAACACCCGTGCGGGTCACGTCACAGACGCGCTTACGCGCTGAGGGCCTTTGGTCCAATTGAATTGCATATGCGTGCTGACGCGCTTACGCGCTGAGGGCCTTTGGTCCAATAGAATCGCGTATGCGTGCTGACGCGCTTACGCGCTAAGGGCCTTTCCTCGAATTTCACGCTGACATGCAGGATTTTCACGTGCCAAATCACTCCGTATCAAGCTGGCCACGCGAAAACACACGGAACACCACGCTCCTGCCCAGAAGGCCGAATTACTGCCCCCAGTGCCCCGAGCAGCCTCCCACGTGCCATCTGCTGCTGCCTGCCTGCCTGCCTGCTGCCACCGTGCCCTGCCATTTGATGCCTGCACATCAGCCATCTGCAGGGGTCCAGTTGCTGTGTCCACCCCTGCTGGAACAGAAGACTCCCGACTGGGATAACATCGCTCCACAGCCCAGCCCCAGGACCCAGTTGCCCACCCACTCCTGCCTCTGGGGTTGCCATGTCGGGCACTTCAACATCTGGCACCAGTGGCAACCCCAGGCCAGAGGGGCAGATGGGCACCAGCTTCACTGCCACCGAAGTTGGTTTTCCTGGTGGAGCATGTCCTGGGGCAGTATGATGCCCTCTTTGGATCGTCCCGCGCCAGCAAGGAAGGACGGGAGAGGATCTGGGCCGACTGTGTGGTTGCCATCAACACGGAGGGGGTGGCAACCCGCGACGTCCAGAAGATCAAGAAGCGCTGGGAGGACTTGAGGTCCAGGACCCTCGTGAAGGCCCGGCGCCTCGTGGAGGGGGGCCGGGGCCGCATGAGTTCCATCCAGATGAGGGTCCTGGAACGCGTACGCCCAGCGCTCCACGCCCAGATCCTTGAGAGGGAGACCCGTCTGGAGTTGAGCGGTAAGTGGCCAAGCATTGCTGTGTGAGACAGGGCATGTTGCGGTGTGCTGGTTGTCTGATACTTGCCTGTATGTGTGACATAGGCCATGTATGCATGTATGTGTGCAGGGACATCATGGTAATGCATGTGCGACCAGTGATGTGTGAACCACATGGTTGTTGCATGTGTTTAAATGCGACATGGGGAGCCCTATGCAGATTTTACACATGAAAGCATGCCAGTCTCTGTTCCTGGACATGGGTGGGGGTGAGGGATGGGTGCTGATGCCAGGTACATATATGGTAGCCATGTCTGTGTGCCTGACCTGCGTGTCTGTGACTTGTGAATGCCATGGATGCATGACACATGTGTGTGACAATGCACAGATTCACTGATGCAGCCTAGTTATCCTTGTATCCGCTGTGTTTGGGGTGTATGAGGCCAGATGGATGTGACTGAGGTGAAGTGTGTGCATGTGATAGGCATGACCCATGATGCATGTGAGTTCCATATCATTGTATGTTTCAAGAGTCCATTGGACATGTATGGAAATGTCCATGGCATGCACCATGCCTGTTACTGTGGGTGTTTTGCCTGGACTGACCCATGTGTTGTGGAGGGACATGATGGAAGTGTACTTTGACAGTGGTACTCATCTGCTATTGCTTCCTGTCTAGCGGACCATTGTACAGTACCCTGATGCTTGTGTTCTATGTCTCCCTCTACGCAGCTGCTAGTGAAGAAGAGGGCGGAGACGGCGCTGTGGAGCAAGGCGGCGGGGATGCCCCCACGGCTGCAGCGGAAGGGGTGGGTGAGCCCCCAAAGGGGCCTGCTACGGCGGAAGACGGTGAGGAGCCATCCAGGTTGGTGGTTTCCACAGAGGAGGAGGAGGCCGCCACTGAGGCACACATGGGGCCTGGTGGTGGCATCCCTGCTGGTGCAAGTGGTGCAGTCCAGGGGCAGGGGCAGGAGGCAGCACAGGTCACCGTGGAGGGGCCTGTGCATGTCGCTGTCCCTGACCCTGTGAGTGCACCACCATGAACCAGCAGGGATGCCCCGCCCCAGGCCCGTCCGCAGGTAGAGGGCATGTCCATGTCACCTGACTCCCCTCCACCTGTGGACGAGGGGACCCGTGGCCGTATGGAGAAGGTCCTGATTGGGGTCGCGATGCGCGCGGGTGCAATTCGTGATGACGTGCGTGCTTCCCGGGAGGAGCAAGCACGTCATCACGAAGAGCACCGTGCCGACGTGGCCCAATTGGGATCTTCCATGTTCGGGGGTTTCCTGCATGTGTCGGCCAATCTGGCGGCCCTCTCCTCCTCTGTGGAGGCTATAAGCCGGTCGTTCTCCTTGCCGTTTTCTGTCCCAGATGCCACCAGGGCCCCCTGTGGACCTGCCCTGACCAATGCACCCAACTTGGTGGGGATCCCATCCCTGCCACCGTCGGGAGTCGGAGGTCCAGCAGGGGTGGACACCACAGCAACTGTACCCCAGCAGATGGAGGATGTACCGGCATCATCAGGCAGGGCACGTGCACGACGGCGTCGGTGGATTCCATCAGCCTGGATGCCGTCGTGCTGGCAGAGGCAGTTGCGTCGGAGGCAGCAGCAGAGTCAACGTGGGAGGCATCATGGCTCGGGGCCATCAACATCGGAGGGGCAGGCATCGGCCGGAGGGCAGGAGGACCCAGGACAGGAAGTGTCTTCCGTGTGGCTGCGGTTGGGCCAGCAGATAGGTGCGGAGCGGCGGCAGGCGGAAGAGGCGCGGCTCACGATGGTCAGGGCGGAGAACTCCATGCAGAGGGCCCTGAGGCAGGCCGAGTGCCTCGAGGCAATCCGCAGGGGGTTGGAGGATCAGATGGCGTCATCCCTGCGGACCCTCGGGGCCATGGAACAGGACCGCCTCCGGGACATAGACGAGGAGTTTGATGATGCCCTGGCCCGGAACACCACGGAGTGAGCCGCTGCACTTGCCCACCGCCTTTGTATATAATTCTTTAGTTTTAGGTTTCCTTTGTTTCTTCTTATGATTTGGAGTCGACGGACACTGCTCCACTTTTTGTATATAGTTGCATTTTAGTTAGGGTTTTTTGTAGGTTTCCTTTGTTCAGTTGGGCTCATGGACCCTTGGATGTTTTGTACATAGTTCTTCATTGGATTGTTTTATTTTTTTTTTTTTATTTATTCACCATGGAGCAATGGTCTTTGCATTTATTTTTCTCTCTCGGATTGATTTTATTTTTAATGTGACTTTGGACAATATTTTTTTGGATTTGGATTTGTAGTTTTGATTTTTTTGGACGGACATGCAACTTATCTTTTTTTCATTGCCATTGTAGTTTGTTTCATTTCATTTGCATTCAATTTTTTTTAATACAATTTTGTTTTCATACTTCACTGTGTGGTTTCATGCATGTCATGTTGGGTGTTTTCCCATTCAATTGCAACCATTGTGTGTGACGGACATGGGTTCATTTGCTTTATGAACATTGGGGGTGTAACATGTAATTTCCATTTCCATGTGAGTGAATGGGTTACTTGGTAGGGCCTTTTGGCTGTGGAGGCTGACCATAACCCACATGATTGGGGATTGTGAGGACCTGGGTGCAGGGGGACATGAGTGGGGGCCTGGTGGAGGGTGCCCCTGCACTGCTGAGGGGTGGGGGTGCAGGGGGACATGAGTTGGACATGAGTGGGGGCCTGGTGGAGGGTGCCCTGGATGCTGGGGGGTGGGGGTGCAGGGGGACATGAGTTGGACATGAGTGGGGGCCTGGTGGAGGGTACCCTGCACTGCTGGGGGGTGGGGGTGGTGGGAGACATGAGTGGGGGCCTGGTGGAGGGTGCCCCTGCACTGCTGAGGGGTGGGGGAGGTGGGAGACATGAGTGGGGGCCTGGCGGAGGTTGCCCATGGTGGCATGGGGGTGGGGGTGCAGGGGGACATGAGTGGGGGCCTGGTGGAGGGTGCCCCTGCACTGCTGAGGGGTGGGGGTGGTGGGAGACATGAGTTGGACATGAGTGGGGGCCTGGTGGAGGGTGCCCTGCACTGCTGGGTGGTGGGGGTGGTGGGAGACAAGAGTGGGGGCCTGGTGGAGGGTGCCCCTGGATGCTGGGGGGTGGGGGTGGTGGGAGACATGAGTTGGACATGAGTGGGGGCCTGGTGGGGGCTGCCCATGGTGGCTGGGGGTGGGGGTGATAGGGGACATGAGTGGGGGCCTGGTGGAGGCTGCCCATGATGGCTGGGGGGTGGGGGTGGTGGGAGACAGAGTGGGGGCCTGGTGGAGGGTGCCCATGGTGGCTGGGGGGTGGGGGTGCAGGGGGACATGAGTGGGGGCCTGGTGGAGGGTGCCCCTGCACTGCTGAGGGGTGGGGGTGGTGGGAGACATGAGTTGGACATGAGTGGGGGCCTGGTGGAGGGTGCCCCTGCACTGCTGAGGGGTGGGGGTGGTGGGAGACATGAGTGGGGGCCTGGTGGAGGGTGCCCCACACTGCTGGGTGGGTGGGGGTGGTGGGAGACATGAGTGGGGGCCTGGTGGAGGCTGCCCATGGTAGCTGGGGGGTGGGGGTGGGTGGGAGACATGAGTGGGGGCCTGGTGGGGGCTGCCCATGGTGGCTGGGGGTGGGGGTGATAGGGGACATGAGTGGGGGCATGGTGGAGGCTGGCCATGGTGGCTGGGGGGTGGGGGTGGTGGGAGACATGAGTGGGGGCCTGGTGGAGGCTGCCCCTGCACTGCTGGGGGGTGGGGGTGATAGGGGACATGGGTGGGAGCCTGGTGGGGGCTGCCCATGGTGGCTGGGGGGGGGGTGATAGGGGACATGAGTGGGGGCCTGGTGGAGGGTGCCTCACACTGCTGGGGGGTGTGGGCAGTGGGAGACATGAGTGGGGGCCTGGTGGAGGCTGCCCCTGGATGCTGGGGGGTGGGGGTGCAGGGGGACATGAGTGGGGGCCTGGTGGAGGCTGCCACTGGATGCTGGGGGGTGGGGGTGCAGGGGGACATGAGTTGGACATGAGTGGGGGCCTGGTGGAGGGTGGCCTGCACTGCTGGGGGATGGGGGTGGTGGGAGACATGAGTGGTGGCCTGGTGGAGGGTGCCCCTGCACTGCTGAGGGGTGGGGGTGGTGGGAGACATGAGTGGGGGCCTGGTGGAGGGTGCCCCACACTGCTGGGGAGGTGGGGGAGGTGGGAGACATGAGTGGGGGCCTGGTGGAGGCTGCCCATGGTGGCTGGGGGGTGGGGGTGATAGGGGACATGAGTGGGAGCCTGGTGGGGGCTGCCCATGGTGGCTGGGGGGGTGGGTGGGAGACATGTGTGGGGGCATGTGGGGGCTGGCCATGGTGGCTGGGGGGTGGGGGTGATAGGGGACATGAGTGGGGGCCTGGTGGAGGGTGCCCCACACTGCTGGAGGGGTGGGGGTGGTGGGAGACATGTGTGGGGGCCTGGTGGAGGGTGCCCCACACTGCTGGGGGTGGGGGTGCTGGGTGACATGAGCAGGTGTGCAGGGTAGTCCCCTGTGGTGTCAGCTGCCTGAAGGGGCCGTGGAGGGTGTACAGGGAATACCTGGGAGCACACAGCCAAATCGCGTGTAGAATTTCCCGCGTACCCCTGAAATACACGTACCGAGCCAAATCGCGTGTGGAAATTCCCACGCACGTACCCGGCCAAATCGCGTGTGGGACTTCCCGCGCACCCCTGAGATCCACGTACCCAGCCAAGTCGCGTGTGGAAATTCACGCGCACGTACCCGGCCAAATCGCTTCTGGAACTTCCCGCGCACCCCTGAAATCCACGTACCCTTCCAAATCGCGTGTGAGACTTCCAGCGCACCCCTGAGATCCACGTACCCAGCCAAATCGCGTGTGGAAATTCCCGCGCACGTACCCGGACAAATCGCGTGTGCAACTTCCCGCGCACCCCTGAAATCCACGTACCCTGCCAAATCGTGTGTGGGACTTCCCGCGCACCCCTGAGATCCACGTACCCAGCCAAATCGCGTGTGGAAATTCCCGCGCACGTACCTGGCCAAATCGCATGTGCAACTTCCCGCGCACCCCTGAAATCCACGTACCCTGCCAAATCGCGTGTGGTACTTCCCCCGTGACGCCCACATTTTGGCAAGTTTGGCAAGAGGGTGTACAGGGAATACCTGGGAGCACACAGCCAAATCGCGTGTAGAATTTCCCGCGTACCCCTGAAATACACGTACCCAGCCAACTCGCGTGTGGAAATTCCCGCGCACGTACCCGGCCAAATCGCGTGTGGGACTTCCCGTGCACCCCTGAGATCCATGTACCCAGCCAAGTCGCGTGTGGAAATTCACGCGCACGTACCTGGCCAAATCGCTTGTGGAACTTCCCGCGCACCCCTGAAATCCACGTACCCTTCCAAATCGCGTGTGAGACTTCCAGCGCACCCCTGAGATCCACGTACCCAGCCAAATCGCGTGTGGAAATTCCCACGCACGTACCCGGCCAAATCGCATGTGCAACTTCCCGCGCACCCCTGAAATCCACGTACCCTGCCAAATCGTGTGTGGGACTTCCCGCGGATCCCTGAGATCCACGTACCCAGCCAAATCGCGTGTGGAAATTCCCGCGCACGTAACTGGCCAAATCGCATGTGCAACTTCCCGCGCACCCCTGAAATCCACGTACCCTGCCAAATCGCGTGTGGGACTTCCCGTGCACCCCTGAGATCCATTTACCCAGCCAAATCGCGTGTGGAAATTCCCGCGCACGTACCCGGCCAAATCGCGTGTGGAACTTCCCGCGCACCCCTGAAATCCACATACCCTGCCAAATCGCGTGTGAGACTTCCCGCGCACCCCTGAGATCCACGTACCCAGCCAAGTCGCGTGTGGAAATTCCCATGCACGTACCCGGCCAAATCGCGTGTGGAACTTCCCGCGCACCCCTGAAATCCACGTACCCTGCCAAATTGCGTGTGAAAGTTCCTGCGCACCCCCCAATACACGCACACGTTATTTTTCAGTCAGCAGGTGTCCGTGTTTTTGGGTACCCCTTTGCACATCATTTGTCCTGTAGGGCCACAGTATAGGACATTCATCATAGCTGTATATAGGTGCTATTTGTTGGCGCACCTTTTGGTGCACATTTATTACAGGCGCAGAGACGCTACCGCCTGCTTTCTTGTGGCGGTCGTGTTTGTGCCTGTGCGCTGGTTTGACCGTGCGCTTTTTTGCCCTATTCGATTCCATGAATACGTGTTGTAGGCGAGCGTGTGGGCGTTCCGCGCACTTGCACCCTGTACTTCCCCCGTGACGCCCACATTTTGGCAAGTTGTTCCCCATTCCGAGTGTTATGCCCCGTGTTCCGCCTACTTTTGTTGTGTGCGCCGCGCTTTGTGCGATTTTCGCTGTGGCCTGTGCGATTTTCGCTGTGACCTGGCGCACACCGTTAGATGGCCTGTGCGCCAACGTGCGCCGCACACTTTTTTAGCGCACATCCGATGGTTTTCTCGCGCACGCCCTTCCATGAATCGATGTGCGCTGCTTTTCGTGCGATTTTTACACTTGCACTGCGATTTTCGCTATTCCACTGCGAATCGCACGTTTTTGGCCACTTGCGCCGCGCTAATTATTCCATGAATCGGCCTGATTATGTCACAACACAGCGCGCCACAATTCGGAATATGAAACAGTGATTTAAAAGCAAACAGCAAGATTGTAAATTTTGTAAAGTACATTTATTTGACATCAAATGTTTAGAAAATATTCAGCAATTTGCATTTGTCTTTGTTGTCGATCCGCAAAAGTTCATGTTGAGGCACGCGATGTTCCTTTGCGGTACAGAGGGTGTTAGATCAGGTTACAACTCAGTGCGCCACAATTCGGAATATGAAACTGTGGTTTAAAAGTAAACAGCAGGATTGTACATTTGGTAAAGTACATTTATTTCACATGAAATGTTTAGTGAATATTCAGCGATTTGCTATTGTCTCTGCTGTCGATCAGCAAAAGTTTATTTGGAGCCACGCATTGTTCCTTTGCGGTAGATAGGCTGTTGGTTTATGATAAAAGCAGTAAATGGTCGCTCTGATAATCGGAAGGTTGCTCCAACAACGAGCCATTAGACCACCCTATTGGTTGGTATGTTGTTTGTAGCCGCTAGTACTGCGTAAGGGCATATTGGTCCTTGGCGATTGTCCCATAAAATGGTGAGGGTCATGAAGTTGCATATTTGGACCTGCACCTGGCAGTTGAAGACCCCATCCGCTGGTGTCTGTAAATCATGACATAGGCAAAATGGGGCCACCTACCTGGTTTAAAAAACATAAATTAGTCTCACCAGACGCTCTTCATTAAAAATCATGATTTTACTTATTAGGGAGTGAAACTATTTGCTATCGAAGATAGTGCAACGGAGTATGTTAATAATAAAATAATAATATTTTCCCATTCATATAGCGCTAAGAACCGTGAGGTATCTAAGCGGTGCTTATTATTAACCATGGTGTGTGGTGCTCATTTATCGACCACGGAAGGATGAAAGGCTGAGTTTGGCCTTGCCGGGATTCGAACTTGCGTTAGCAAGCTGTGCACGGATGTCAAAGCGAGCGTTGTACTCGCTTTGCCACTTGACAGGCTACAGTGAAGTGGCACAGCGAGTAGAGCGCTTGACCGCCTATAGACCGGTTAAATTATTTCTATTAACCCACCCTGTGTCGTCTGCCTTTTTCAGAGCCCTCTAAACGACAGGGGATCAATTCGGCGGTGATAGTGCGCGGTAGGAAACATTATGCCTCTTTCAACAAACAAGTTCAACTTGAGCTGTCTTTAATGCTACGCTATTGTAATTATATTTGGTATAAAATAATCTAAAGGGTTACTTACAGTACAATTGCAATTTCCATTGTCTACGAGTGGTGCAGTCCCAAAATACGACTCCGCGTGTGCGAACGATCTTTCGCATAGTGATATAATATATAAAAGTGGTTTCGTTTCAGAAATTTCATCTTTATCTTCTCTTACGTTTTAGCAACACTCCTTCAAGAGAAGTCTTTCCTCACAATCTCTGTCTGTCAAGGTCAAAACACAATACAACCTTATAGTCCGCTTCGTGAGCCTCTCCGGGGCCCGAGAAAAAAATTGAAGCAGCTGACCTTCCCTGTGAACAAGCATAAATTCTTACTTTGCAACATTCTGTGTAAAGCCATCTGTAGAAGTTGGTTTTTGCACGCCATGTTTGTATATTGTTTGCGTGATATTAAAAAAAGTTTGTTTAAGGGACGTTATGGTTCTAAGTACAGCCGAAAGACCCCTGAAAATCGCAATTTATGTTAAGCTATGAAAAATAACTCGCGCCACCACGTGCACTGCTAAGGCTAACACCCAGGACATCAAAGATGACATTGCAAATGTCATTGATGAAATCACTGATGACATCACATGTGTATGTACTTTTCATGGAATTTGTGTACTAGGGATTTTTATTATAATGTTGCGAAAAAAGTGTCCAGGATATTGCAATAAATATCATACCGTTATTAGTGCTTTGAACGATGCATTGATATAAATAGCATTGTATTATGGGATTCTATCTAGTATACTGAGCTACTAATGGAGAAACATAGCATTGTGTGCAGAGTACAAGATTAAAGTATAATATGTGTAATGTTAATATGTTGAATAATGAAATGATAATTGTCCTGAAATGTTCGAAAATTCACAAAATGGGGGTGTTCTGAGGACGTTTTCCGTATTGTGTGATTGCTTAGCTGTATGCCATGAGAGAATGGCACAGAGAGTAATGTGGACGCCGTCCGCGGACACCGCGGCTGTTCGTGGACAGGGCGTGCTACATCCGGGTTTTTCTAGGAAATCCAACATGGAAAGAAGACTGTACGGATCTGCCAATCAGATGTCGAGGTTGTGGATTTGTGTTGAAAGAGACTGTGTGTGGTGAAGATGGCAGAAGTAGAGAATGTCAGGGTGTTGGTGCTTGGAGATATGTTTGTGTATGGTTTACAACAGTACGCTCAATGCAGGCATGTTGCAAAGAACTTTGATGTGAAAGGAGTGGAGGTGGTGTGGAGCACTGTGCCTGATTGCAATGTACAGGGAATTGTACAAGTT
Organism: Ambystoma mexicanum; assembly: GCF_040938575.1. Lineage (NCBI taxonomy): Eukaryota > Metazoa > Chordata > Amphibia > Caudata > Ambystomatidae > Ambystoma > Ambystoma mexicanum. The sequence continues at coordinate 461,389,512 of NC_090922.1, forward strand.
TGTGAGCATATGGCCACGATGAACAGTCCGCATGTGGTAGTTTTGCACTATGGTGCTTTCCATTTGGGCAACGTCAGTGCCCCTACTTTGTTGGCTGATTTGGAACGCTTGGTTCAAGCCGTAATGAAGATCCTTCCAAATGCGAAAGTAATTTTTTCTGGATTACTACCTAGGGCAATATGGGACAATAGTTCAGTTTTTTGTCCTCAGCAAAACATTGCTAGGTGTGTCATCAACCGAGGCATGTGTGCCTTCATGCTTAGAGCTGGTATGTTCTTTTGTAATAATGAGAATATTGATGCCAGTAATGCTGTTAATTTTAAAGAAGATGGCATTTCTTTATCTTTTACGGGAAATGCCTTTCTATTTTGGAATGTAAGGGTTGCTTTGGAGAAGGTTATGTGAAGATTTTAGGAGTAAAGTAAGAAAAAAAAACAAGAAAAAAAATACAAAATAACAGGTGTCTGTCAAGCATCTGTCGTGATAAGCTGCCAGGCGCTTGCAGTAACCTGCATTTGCACTAACCCACTGAGCTATCTTGTGTGTATTAGAGCCTATTCGAAGCGTGGAGGAAAATGCTGACATCAACCAGGCCTCTCGAACTGGGTGAGCCTGCATGCTTGCAAGGGGTTAATTGCGAAGGCCTTTTCTGAAGACATAAAACATCTAGCATTTGCAAAAGGCTCTATGCAGCCCTTGGGAGCCAGGCACAGCTTTTCTTGTCTTCGCTCTGCGAGTCAGGTGCACTGATAAGGCAAGAATGTCAGATCTTCTCAAAACACAGTGCCTGAAGCCTGGGAGCCAAGACTGGCTGTTTCCAGTATTGTAACTTTCCAAGCGAAAACATGTTTACTGCCCGGAAGGGTGAGCATAGAAGCTACTCGAAGAGCTGACATGTCATGATGATTGACGTGCAGCTCCTAATAAGAGAACTATACTTGGACCAGGGAAGGGAGGACTCATCCTGGGCTGTTGGAAAGACGCGCGTATCAAGAAGAACAGTGCCTGGACGACCAGCTGTTCACTATCTGGCCCGAGACTCCTAGCATCACATCCCCGCTCTGGTGTAGGACTGTGGGGGCTTGGCCAGCCCTCCCCTTCTCTTCCGAGGAGTGCCGGGCACCTGTAGCGGCGAGGGTCCTGGGTGTGATCAGATCGTACCTTCATCTACATTTCATTAGGAGCGTAAGACCAAATAATTGCATATTCATCTGTGATTGATAATTGGCATTATATAGCTTGCACTTTTCTATTTCCACATTATTGCAAATTGCTGCTTAGTTCTCATTAGACACTATAGATAATAAATGCAAGCATCATATATTCTGTGTGATTGGCTTTTTTCCAGACTGAGTTCATCGTGCGTCTTAAACCTTATTTGTGTGGGAAGGTAATTAGGAGTGATTTACTTTGCACAAAGGGCTGGATCCCAGGGAGGTGCGGGTTCTGTTTATCACTACAGCATCTGTGAAAAAAAAAAAAAAAAACGTCTCTTTTCAGAGCCAACTTCAAAGGGGAAATGGCGCACACTATTTAAATTTACATTCACCACGTTCAGATTTTCGATATGTCCGTGGACATGGCGGTAGTCCGCGGACATGAAAATCACTACGAGGGGGTTAGTATGTTCTATGTTACATGTATATGAAGTCAGGGATATTATGGTTAAGTTGTGCTACTAAAAACCTATGAAATTCAGTAAAAAAACTTTGTTAAAGGGACGTTATGGTTAAGTTGCGCTACTAAAAACCTTTGAAATTCAGTGAAAAAACTTTGTTAAAGGGACGTTATGGTTCAAAGTAAAACCGAAAAACCCCTGAAATTCAGCTGCCAATTGCTGCAGTCCCTGTTGCGAGCAATAGATTCAAGACCTTTCGGTAGTATTCTGATGGCGTTCCTTGTGTGAGGATTGATTTGTAAATGTCTAGGGGGCAGGGATCCATGGGCGAGCCTGCTTTCTTGCTATGTTTTACCAGCTTGACGAATGTATCTACTGATATTTGCGCCAAGTTTTTGGAGTTTGTACTCTGGCTCCTCGTTGGATCTGGTTGGTCGTGTGTTAGTATTGGTCAGTCTGTTTTGTATGATTCATCAGATGTGGTTGATTCTATTTTTTAAATGATCTGCTAGGTTGTTGCATAGTTTCTGTGAAGGTATTGGAGTGTTGTCACAACCTGGTGGGTTTCTCATTTCGTTTATGATGTTGAACATTTCTTTTTGTGTGTTGGTGGCTTTGGTGAGTCTGATTTTCTTTGCCTTTTCAGTTTCCTTCTTGTACGATCAGATTTGCCTCTGTAACTGAGTTTTCTTACCTTGTTCATATTCTTTCCTCCATTCTAGTTCCAGCTTCTTGTTGTTCTTTCTCATGGTGCTTAGTAGTGAGGTGATACATTTTGCCAATGCTCTTTTTCTTGAGGGTGTAAATGTTTTTTTCCGGGTAGATGCTTTTGATTATATCAACAATCCATTCATGTAGTAGGTCTGTTTTTCCGTCTAGGTCGGCCTTGTCGGGTTAGGTCGCGGATGGTTTTGTCAGTTCCAGTTCTTCTATTAGGTTGCTCGCTTTGACAGCTTTCCAGTTTCTTTTGTGGTGGTCGGGAGTTTGACGGGCTTGTTGGTAGCTTTAGTTCGTAGCGCGATCACAAATGGGATGACTAGATCTGTATCAGCGGAGTAGTTGTGGCAAAAATTGCATCAAGTGTGTGCCCTGCCATGTGTGTTGCTCCTTTGACCAGTTGTTGTAGTTTCATGGTTGCTAGTTGCCTGTTTAGTGAACTTTGTGAGTTGGCATGTGTTAGGCAGAAACCTGTGCAGTTCCCTTAGGGAACACTGCAAAAGATTTAAGACTACAGGTGTTGGCAGTAAACCCACTTGGTAGCAGTCTGTACCACCCAGATTTACCTGGTAGCTGTGGCTGAGCAGTCACACTTCCCTCAAGAAGAGTTAAGCAGTATGCAAAGTATACTCAATAGGCACTCAGATACAATAATACAAGCAAACACTGACCAGAGCTTTGGTATCAAAGTATATAATTATTTATTAAAAACACACAGTTGAAACACTCCAGCACTCTTATTGAAAAATATTCTAAACACAGTTACTATTACGATATATACACCCCTTTTTCCCTATTAGATAAATCACAGTAAAACAAAACTTATTTTCATACAGAGGTGAGCGCTTAACTAGATTGCACTATAATAAGTTTGCGAGAAAGGGGGGGAAAAAGACTAAAAAGGAATATGAAGAAGTACACCACTCTATGGTTCAGGAACACTGTTAGCAAGGCAGAGAGCAAAAAGTCACTGGTGAGCCAAAGTCCAAAGGCTGGGCCCACTCTTAGAGAGAGCAGAGCACAAATGCGCCCAAGATCACACAGTTACACTAGGCTTAGAAAGTCTTGCAGAGGGTTCAAGAGGAGTTTAGAGAGGCTTAGAAAAGTTTAGCCAAGGTATCCCAGGCTAACCCAGGTTCGAAAGCCGGGTGCTAAATCTACCCCGTACAGTCGGTAGCAAGGGAAGCCAGGCGGGACACGGTACCTTAAGTGGGAAGGATCCTCCAGCGGTGGCAGTTGTTCCTGGTAGTGGGTGCCAGTTGCGTCGTCGTCCAGGGGAAGAGAAGATCTTGACTTGGAGGAAAGATGAAGGTCGTTGCACTACCAAGGTAGAAACCAGCCGCGGAGTTTTCCGGTTAAAGATGGTACCTTGGTTTCGTGGTTGTGGTAAAACGTGGTATCCCGGTTGCCGGGGTGCTTGGCACGGGCCTAGGCAACTCAGTCCAGGGTGCCTAAATTCCCCTCCACCCCTCCTAAGTACCCCAGACAGAGTGGCACCACTTTGGAGGGCTTCTGTGGAGAAGCCCGCCAAAAAGTGGAACAAAGGGCTCGACTTGGGTTGGAGTCACAGAAGAGAACACAAACGCCATTTTAGAATTAAGTTTTGGCAAAAAATACCAACCGGAGAATTAATATTAATTAAATAAACCGGCGGTATGTTCGAGGCTACCGTAAATCATTAAATAAAGATAGTAGCCTAAAACAATGGGAAATCCCATAGGAAAATATTCGCGTTTGAATATAAAAAGTAGTATCCACTGCCACCAGCCAAAACTCGATCAGGGGGGACGGAGACGTGCCCCCTCGACTAACAGACCCTGGGGCAATCGAATTGCCCCAGCCAGTACGTCCACAATATGATGGTTTGTACTGGTTCTGTTCAGAATGTAAGACTAGTAAAGTCAATGGTGACTTTACATGCCCTGGGAGACAGTAGTCAGTCCCAGGGTATGGAGTCTATACTGGGGGGGTCACTAAGACACCGCTGTGTCACTGCACTGAGGGTACAAAAACACATGAAACCCTATGGAGTAAAAGACCCCATAGCCCATTAAATACGTCTAGATCCAAAGAAACACACTCAAATCATGTCCAAGAGTGAGGGTAAAAGAGTCTCACTCTTGGCAGGAGAAAAAAATTAACCCCACAAATCCAGCAAAGCTGCTGGGGGACTCACTAGGTTAGGAAATTCAGCCTAAACAGAGAATTCTCCCTAACAGCATGTTTTTCTTCAAACCATATGTTGAAGTTCCCCGGGATTATCAGATGATCAAGTTGGATGGCTATGTTGGCGATGGCTTCTAGGAAGTTGTCTACGAAGGTTGCATCGTATGTCGGTGGTCTGTAAACCAGTATGAATGTAATGTTTGTTTTTGAGTTTGCTGATAAGTGAGTGACCATGGATTTGCAGTTCTTGATGTTTAGAGGTTCATCTGTTTTTATTTTTAGGTGTTCTTTGAATGCTTCTGCAAGTACTCCTCCTTTTTTCCTTTTTTGTTTATCTGTAGGCATTTGAAGTTGGTGGGGAGGCAGCTATAGTGTGTACATTTGGAGTTGTCATCCAACCATGTTTCTGTGATGAATAGGATGTCGATACTGTTGTCGCATAGCAGGTTGAAGTTCTCTGTTGAGTGTTTGACACCGATCTTGCGTTGATTAGGTTGCAGTGGATTTGTATGGTATAATTTTGTTTGTGCTTTATTATCATTGTTGTTTTATGACTTTTGTTTTGGTTTTCTTCCATGTAGATCTCTGGTTGTGGTGGCGGTACTGTTGTGTTTGTGTCACTGTCGAAAAGCGAAGTCTTAGGTTTTTGTTTTCTTTAAGTTCTTTTCTAAATTGTGTGGCTGTTGGAGGGTGGGTCCTCGTGTTTTTGTGATATATGGGGTTAGGGCATTGATGGTGTTTATGTTCTCTCTGGCTTTGTCCATTCTTCGTCTGTGTGGTTGTGTTATGTTGTCAGTCTTTCTTGATTCATTGGTTGGGTTGGTTTGTTGCGGTGAGTGTTTGTTTACGAGGTATGGTGTTAGGTATAGAGACTTTTCTTTTGTGTTTGATTTTGTTAATGGGGGTGTGTTCCACAGTTGTGGGTCTGTGGTTGTGTTCAGTTTGGTATGTTCTCTCTCCCTTTTGTCCTTCTTGTGGTCCTATTAGTTTTCATGGCATTTTTGTGTTAGTTGGCGATAGGTTGTAGGTTTGATGTAGAATTGTTTCTACCTTTTTTTGGTTTTTGTTTGGGTTGTCAGAGTCGGGTTCCTTATAAATTAGTTGGTTTATGTTTCCTTTGAGTTTCCTTTGAGTTTGCAGGGGCGGTAGCCGATGTGCAGTGCTTTTCCTGGTTGGCTAGGTTCATAGAATGCAGATTTCATAATGCCCAAAAGGCAGCTATGCTGCCACAAGCCCCTGCCTTTACCCTCTCTTACTCATCAACTCTCACTTATTAACCTTCGCTCACTGTCACACCCATGTTCATTTACTCTCACAATCACAAACGTTCCATAACCAACTCTCAAACGTACTAACTCTTACACTCTCATCAACTCTGTCTCCTATGCAAAACTACTTTAACACTGACATTTACAAATGTGCTTGGTTTCCCTCCTACCAGTCACTTGGGAGACTACAATTGGTGAGACCAGCCAATCGCATTGAACCAAGAAAAACCACATTGAAGATGAACTCCCTCAGAGTTTAAGGTACGTATACCTTGCACCATGTCTGTGAACATAGGCAACAGGCACAGCCACCCATCCATGCACTTTAGAATGCAGCTATCGATATGTGATTCCGGTCTACCAGCTCACATAGATGTCCACGCTGGAATCCCTGATGTACCAAAACACCTTTGCCATTAGTATGCAGCGACAACCTATGAAACATTTTGGCCTAGCTGGGTACACATCGAATCTCTGGCACTGGCACTCTATCTTAAACCAACAGCACCCGCCCACGTGCCTTACCTCCGGGCTGCTTACTGGAGTTTAGCCAGCCCACCAAAGTCCTAACCTTGCAAAATGCATACACGCATCTTACAATTTAACTCTTAGACTCTCCCACACATGGACTGCAGTCCCCAAGGGCATTCCAGCCAAGGGGCACATTGAGGCCGTGCTGGTGGGGAAAGGGCGCTGTCTGGGTGACAACCACATTTCAGATATTAGAAGATCTGTCAACTGGCTCTCCACGACAGACAAGCTCTTCCTTAAATCTGTCTCTTTGATCAACAAATGTCTCCACCATTTTGCCCCTCTTAACCTGACAAAGAGATTTACCAGACAATCTTCCTGCCGCCACTCCAGAAAGGTCAACTCAAACATCCTTTTGGTGCCGAGATTCAAACGCACTACAACCGGGGGGAGTAGCTTTCCTGTCAAAGCAGCACAACATTGGAATTCTCTACCGCCACCCCCAAGGGAAGACCTTCCTTACATACAATTTAGATCCAATCTTATCCACTGCATCAAGGAACACAACAACTAACGTACTTGCTTTTCTCACCTACTACCCTATTTGCTTAGCTATAACTTGTACATTTTGTATATTATACTGTTTGTAAATATGTTTTATTGTATCTGTTCTCAATGTTGCGGATGTGCCAAGTACTGTAACCATATCTGGACTCCATCCATTTCGCCATATGTAACCTAAGCTATACATTCCTCTTGTTGCTCTTGCGCCGTGCTACCCTTGGGTTAGGTGCGCATTACAAATAATAAAAACAAACAAACAAACAGACAAATGCAATACAATACTATCCGGGAATATATTTAGCTAAGCTACCTACCAGGAATCTATTTAGCAGAACCACCAACCCACACACTAATAGCACACATGAACATGATCATTGTCCTTCAAATATGCACAGTGCTATCACTCCAGGAAATGCCCATGCTTGCTAATCCTACTCATCTGGAAATCTTTGAACACAACTACATACCGATTGCTGTCTAGCACTTATTCTTTGCTAATCCCACCTATCTAGGAATGTATTTAGCAGAGCTACCTATCAGGGAAACTATTTAGCAAAACTACCAACCGAGGGGGTCTCTAGCAGCTATACAGTAATTACATGATTTGGGACAGATCTTCTTATCACCGTCCCTCAAACATCGCCAAGAAGCAATTGGATCATGGCGACACATGGAGAACCTTAGTCTAACAGCCTGAGACCTAAGGAATATACCATCCCCTCAACAGGCCCAGGAAGCTCATCAGGAAACAGGGTCCCTCTGAAATGCATACAGACACTCAAACACACCAATACGCTAACCCTTTCCCTCTGCACCAACAAAGAATAGAATGTAGATATACCCCTACGTTAATTCGGCTTAACTGCTCAGATACGTATACAATTCCATGATCACCTCAACATTCTTTAGAACACAGCTATACCCCATGAAAATCAACCTAGCGGCACACATAATCCCATTCACAAACTCCATCACCACCAGAATGCAGCTACCTAAGTCCAATTGGCCTTGCTGCACACAGTCTAATGGTGTCAAACAATCACCACACCATGCCTAGCACTAGAATGCAGCTACACACCACTGAATCCGCCCTGGATGCACACATACCTACTCCACCCAAGTACGTTTTCTACATTACTCTCTCAGCTGACCTGGACTACGGTCCCACAGGGCGTTTAACCCACAGTGCTTTGGAATCATACCAATGGTAACAGGCATGATATAAATGCCTGATAACATAACATAACTTGCACTGTGTCACATGCCCCTAGGCTGGGTTGTGGTATGTTTGACAAAAAAGCAACCAAGGGGCACTTTGGGCCACTGAAACACTGGCACCGTTATTACACGGTGCTGGTGTTTCAGGAGTCCTCATTCCCAAATGGGGACTAACGATTACTGCTGCCTGATTTACCGGACCGCCGGGGCTGTAATGCCCCGGTGATTCTGACAAGTCAGGCGGCAGTAATTCATTGCAGGTCCAGCGGCTACCTGGTGGTTCTTCCGGCACGGTTACTGCCGGACCTGTAACGAGGGCCTTTGTCTTTGTAATTCAAACAGTGCTTCAAGGAAAGAGAAAGATAACTGCACAAGAAGCTTTCTCTACTGAAAGCACAGAATGGTGGGGAACACTTCAGATGTGAAGGAGTGTTTATTAATCAATACAGTATCAATTAACACCCTGCTTAGTATAACGGTTTCAATGCGTGTATTATTCAGAAAAATAATGTGCTATCTTCCTCTTACTGTGCAGCGCTTGTGGTCAGCGTTCCCATTTCCATTCCAGCTTCACCTGAAAACCAGGGTAGACTTAGTCATGCATGTGGGGTTCTATGAAAGAGAGCTTTCATTTTCTACTGATTTAGATCCTTGACTGTCCTAAGCTGATCTGCGATCTATATCAATATGATCCATGTGACTGTAAACAATTGTTGCTTGTAGAGGATGATACAAACAGGCGCCCTTCTAAAACTCACAATCTGTGCTCATTGGTTAAGAACCTCAGCCGAAATTTCACACTCCTTTCTGATTTCTCTCTTTCCTACTGTGCTACTCCTGTACCTTCCTCTTCCTCTGAACCCTTTCTGGAGCCTAAACTCTCATCAGTTGTTTGCTGGGTCTTGGATTCCCACTCCACTGGTCGCTCCTGGCTTGGCTCCTCCAGGCCTTGCTACTACCCTCTGTACTCCACAATTTGGAGAGGAGGGCTCTTCTGAAACCCACAACCCCCCTTGCCTGTTATCTGCTGGGGCAGAGCAATTAATAAATCACTCCTGTTGCGGTTCAGTCCAACATAGTAGGGGCGCTTCCCTAAATATCACGCTGCTAGCATTTGAGGCCAGTAAAGCAAAGTCGTTAATAGCTCATAAATTAATAGGAGTCCACAGTTAATAGTAGGTCCATGTTATCAGATATTGGGTGTATCTGTAGTGGATCATCACACTGGGAGAGGTATTTCACTAAGGGTTGGGAGGCTGCAGTCAATAGCATTGCACCATCAGCCAGCACTAACACTTATGTTGGGGTACTGTCATGCTGGAAATATAAGTCAATTTTTCCATGTATTTATAAGTTCTCCTTCGGAATACACTATGCAAAGGAATTCGCCCATTCATTAATGCCAATCCACACGTTGGGCAACCTAATATGAATACATTCACATTAATTTCATGTTGTTGTTGTCTACAATCTATTTATAACACTGAGGAACAAAAAAGGTTTAAAAAATAATTAAAGTACCTAAGAACAGAAAAAGTATACCAAAACAAAGCTACTCACACATTGGAGAGTCATACTTGGTAGCTCAGAAACCTTAGCAACTGCTGTGGTAAAGGTCTGATCTAATATGTTGAATGGTCCTGTGGTTTAAGCTATGTAGGAATAAAATAGATGGGCATTCAATGAAAACCATGAAGCACTGATCATGTATCAAACGCCACAATATGATGGCCAATGCTGGGATGAACGTCTTCCATCCCATCCGCAAAAGGAAATATAAGCTAAGAAAACCAATGAAACACGAGTCAGGAGATACTTCAAAAACCAAAGGCGCAGGTCACAAGCAGATTACCCTGTCATTCCCACCATATCCCTTCACTGAGAGATAAAATATAAGGCAGAACACATACATGCACAGTAGGTATAGATGTGCTAAGCTATAAAAGACATCATAAATCAGCAAGTATCCACAAGAGGTCAATATGGCATACATGTAGGGATGGGTACAGCATGTAGGCCGGTGAGACAAGCGCGATAGAAGCTAGATCAGCAATCTAATAGAAAAGCATGCCATGATAGATTTTGGCTATGAACATAATATGCCAGTAACAGGGATAGTTATCAATATCACTTGAAAAGGATAGCACTCAGCCAGTGAACATATACAGTGGAGAACATACAGAAAGATACTAAGCAATGCAAGTGATAGCAATGACAGAGAAACATAGGGAATAACGCTAGGGTCTAATCAAAGCACATAGATACACGATAGCATAGATGAGATGAACTAAGAAATACACTTGGTAGGTAGGAGCGTGTGATGGCAACATTAAGTAATAGAAACTATGACACACAAAACAGTTATATGCATATGTATGTACTCGTCAACACTCCATAGTTGCCTAAAACTTTAGCAGGCCTCACGATTTAAGACAAGGACTAAGCCCTTCGAATAACAGGCCTTGAAGCATTAGAAATTGTTTAACACAGCAAAGACAGTCAGTTCAAGACATCTCAAAAGAATGCAGTGGCAAGGTCGACAGCCTTGAGCACAGTGTAAAGTCACACAGCAATTGGTCAAGAGTGTTAGATAAAGCCTTCTCCCAGCCGAAAGTACAAGGAAACATGACCTAATCAAATGTTGCTAAGAGAAGCAAGGTCTGCAAGGGGAAGGGGTAGAAGGCTGCACAGTGATTGGCTATGAAGGAGAAAATTAAATCCGGTACCACGTAAATAAACCATGAAACAAAACAGAAGTTCTGCCCATCTTCCCAAGAACTAACCAAGGCAAGGTCACAGCCCTCGTGAGAATCACACCCTGTGCAGAGACAGGCACAAGACAGCATCATTCAGACAAAAGGGACACATTGCCCTCTGTAAGAAAGTGTTCGCCAAGATTGGAACACACACATAATGGAAGGTTACATTCCCGCCCGCCCAGGTAGAACTCAACATACACAGGTTCAGAGACCCCATGTAAACACCAAGGATTCCATGAAGTTTGTGCATCGGTTAGGATCTCTTCACATATCATTAGAATGAGTCAAGGAGTAACATCACTCTGACATATAGAAATAGAATATACACACACGCAGTCTGAACCGGTATGCAGCACAAAACAACAGGCTGAGAGCACAGCACATGAGGTCATACACATCAGCCATGAGAAAGGAAGGAATAGTGTTACATGTTTGCAATCAGACGTTGCAATCGTATGCTGCCGGTTGACACAGCGAGAAGGTGGTGCTAGCAGCTCAATTGACATGAGACCAAGGTGTAAATTATGCAACTGTTGTCACACTGTTTGCACCACACAATGTCATGGGTTAGTGATCATCATAGTGGCCCACCGCAAGATGGCAGCAGGAAGTCCACCAATCAAACACCCAGAAACAAATGAAACGAAATGGAAACTTCACCTGCCCAATAGCAAATCTGGAAAAGTAGTTGAAATTAATATGAAGTCATTTTTACTAAGTAATTAACAGTATGGCCACACGGGTCAGGACAAGCCAATAGGGCCAGGAACTGTGTAGATTCACCTATAGAGTGACCCTGCTCAACCAATCAGAGGAGGATGTTGTTTAACCATATTGTAACATTGGTAATGTCAAACACTCTGTAATTCACTATAACACTCCACCATTTTGTAATACTCATTTGAATGATTTCTTGTGAATGATTCCCGACCATGGTTGCATGAAATACATATCTTTTTTTTTTTTTTGCTCCGGTGCACTTTGACTCATCTGGATTACTTGTTATTATTGATGTTTGGGTCTCACCCCACACCCTGCTTTGGAAATGCTATATGGAAAGAAATCACTCAGACAACTGCATAGTCTGGTACGTTTTGGATGTGGATAACCATGACCGTTGGGGTAGAAATATTGAAAATATATGAATTTTCAAGTGACTCCAATGGATGTATCATCTTGGTTCACAAGTTCAAGGATTGAATGATCAATTTGATTGAGCATCACTATTTTTTTTTTTTGATAATTTATTTACAATACAAATAAGAATACACCAACGGATAATACAATAACATTATATACAAAGTCACAGAAAACAGTAAATAAACAACAAAATTCAGGATCCAAACCCGCCCAACCCCCTGTTCACATCTCGTTACTTACAAGATCAGTTCAACACAGTTCCAAATATTTTCCCCAAATCTTAAGAAACAACCCCATTTTGCCTTGTTTTCTATACAGTCGTTCCTCCATAGCTGCCAAATTCCCCATTTCAGTCAGCCACAGCTCTTTGTCTAATGTAGCAATCGACTTCCAATTTCTGAGAATAATCTTTTTACCCATTGCAGCTCCTCTGAAGAACCATTTTTTCTGGCACTGAGTGAGATCTTCCAAAATGGAATCCTTCCTCAGAATTAACGTCTCAAAATTAAAATGAATTGTCACATCCAAGATTTTCTCACAAATACCACCGATATCATTCCAAAACCCACGGACCTTCACACAATCCCACATCATATGTTCCATAGTACCATCCTCCTGAACACATGCCCAACATTCCGGACCATCCTTCAAACCTCTCCTCCACAATTTTTCCGGGGTCCAATACACCCTATTCAAGATCTTAATTTGTCTTGCCCGTTCAGTCAGTCCCAAGGAACAAAATTTGACATTCTCACACATCCTTTTCCAACTTTCCTAGGTAATGTCCGCTCCAATTCTCCGACCCCATTCAATTCTTAGGCTATCATTGCTTTTATAATTATGAACAATCTGCCTATACACCCGGCTCGCCAAACCGCCCTCATTCACCAATGATTTCCTCGTAAGATCTTCCAGGTTTAGACCATTCTGAAAATCAATTATACCAACTTCAAACTTCAATTTCCTATAATCCGATAATCTGAATCCGTCAATACTGAACTCTCTTTGCAATTCTCTCGCACTTTTTCACACACCATCATTGAAGAGATCTCCAATCCATTTGATACCACCCAAAAACCATTCAGGCCAGATAAAGATTTGCCATTCAATTTAATAGACGGATTCATCCAAACAGATGCATTCGGATCCCTGTATGCATTCACACACAATAAGACATTCAAATTCTTCCAGGAATCTCTCAGTGATGTAGCCAATATATCCTTTACTCCCTTCGATACAGAGGTTAACAATGCCCTAGGAGATAATGGACCATTTGCACTTGCCTCCGCCGCAGCCCATACACTAGGACTCGTTTCCATGTAATCCACCAAAAAAGCACAACTGAAGGCCAAATGATAGGCCCTGAAGTGTGGGACACCTAAACCGCCTTTTTCTAAAGGCAATTGTAGCTTCCACAAACTCAATCTAGCCGGTTTATTGTCCCACAAGAAACCTTGTATAAGCCTGTCCAATTCTTTTCCAATAAGATGCATCAACATTCAATGGGATCATACTTAAGATATAGTTAATTTTAGGGGCTGACATCATTTTTAATGCGTTCACCTTCCCCCAAAGCGACAGCTTCAGTAACCCCCATCGTTCTAAATCAGATTTAAAAGCCACAGCAATCACATTCATGTTCACTCTTACCAAGTCACAAATCTTCGGAGTGATCCAAATCCCCAGATACAACATCCTATCTGGACACCAACGAAACCCTAGATCAGTGACATATTTTCTGTCACATCCAGGAACCAGCGGCAACACTTCAATTTGTCCCAATTCACTCTATAACCAGAAATCTCCTGAAATGAGGTTAATACCCCCATCAATGTCGGTAATGAAAGACGTAAGTCCCGCAGGACCAAAAGTATGTCATTTGCAAACAGCCATATTTTTTGACACAAACCCCAACATGAAACACCAACTATACCCAGTTGATCACGAATGGCAGCCGCCAAAGGTTCAATCGCCAGAGCAAATAACAAAGGTGAAAGCGGGCAGCCTTGTCTCGTCCCCCTCTCTAGTCTAAATGGATCAGATCGAATCCCATCAGTGTTAACATCTGCTGTCGGTTCCGTATACAAGAGCCTAATCCATGATATAAAATTCACTCCAAAACCCAACTTCTCAAGCACTAAGAACAAGTAGTTCCACTCCACCCTATCGAAAGCCTTCTCCGCGTCCAATGAAAACGCGGCCATCTCTTCAGTCTCATTCGATGCCTTATTAAGCGTGTGAAATAAACGCCTGATATTGTTGGAGGTTTTCCTCCCTTTTACAAAACCTGACTGATTTTCATTGATTAACCTCGGTAGTAGACCTTCCAATCTATTAGCCATGATCTTAGCCAAGATTTTGTTGTCTGTGTTAATCAGACTAATCGGTCGATAACTTCCAGGAAGCGTCTCATCCTTGCCCTTCTTCGGAAAGACAGATATCATAGCGTGTCTAGTCAAAGCCGGCAGTATACCCTCAGCCAAAGAAGACACATACATATCCTTAAGAAGATTCAGGGCTGAATCTGGCAATATCTTGTACAATTCTACCGGGAAGCCATCAGGCCCCGGCGATTTCCCCACATTTATTTTGCCGATAGCCATCTTAATCTCATCTAATGTCAGATCCTCCTCCAATATCTGTGAGTCACAATCCGAAACACTAGCAAGATTCACACTCTCCAGAAAGTCAATAGTCCCGACAGGCACAACAATTTCACTCTTATATAAATGCATGTAATAATCCCGAAAAACATTGTTAATTTCTTTCGGCATAAAAGTGATTTGGCCATCCTTATCTTGAATAGATGCAATTGATCTTTCAGCCTCCCTCATTTTCAATCTATACGGCAACCATTTATCACACTTCTCACCCTTCTTTAAATATTCACAATTCAGGTTACACTATATTCTTTCTGTCTTCTCCTCAATTATGTAATTAAATTCCTTTTTCAGTACCCTCAACTCAGAAATAGTATCTCTGTCAAATGGGTCAGCCATAACTGCCTTAGATAAAACATCAACCCTAATTTCAAGTTCCTTCTGTCTATTTGCAGTTTTCTTTCTCAATCCGCACGTGAAATTAATCAGATAACCCCTCATAGTGCATTTTAAAGCTTCCCATACAACTTCCGGTCGCACATCACCAGTATGATTTACTGAAACAAAAAAATCAATTTCTGCCTTCAACTTATCCACCTCCTTTTCCATCTTTAAATACGCATTATCCATTCTCCATGTTTACGTTCTCCGAACAGTATTTCCCAAGTCAATGTTCATCCTCAAGTGAGCATGATCCGTCAATAAGATGGGCCAATCTCACTTGACATAAAATTCTTGGTCATCAGACCAGCTGTCAACAACATGTCTAATTTGGAGTAAACCGAATGTGCACCTGAGTAAAAACTGTACTCTCTAGCATGCGGATGTTGCAACCTCCAACAATCTCGTAAAGCATGTTCCTCTAACAAGTTTTTAAGAGAAACATAGTGACGATCACTATGTCTAAAATTTCCTGGCACACTCCTATCCAAATCCTTATTCAAAACAGTATTAAAGTCACCACCAAGAATGATGTTATCTGAACCCAAGTCTTGAAGCGTCTGTGCTGCCTGCCTAAAGAATGAACCATCATCTACCGACGGGGCATAAATATTACATAACATCACCAAACAATCTTGAATATTAACTAGCAAAGCCACCATCCTGCCCTCACTATCTGCCATTTCCCATACAATCATCAAAGGACAATTCCTCCTGATTAAAATTGCCACTCCTCTTGATCGAGATGAAAAACTTGAGCCATATATCCTTCCAACCCAATCTTTTCTAAGGCTACCAATTTCTTCTTTAAGTAAATGAGTCTCTTGAACAAAACAAACATCGCACTTCAATTCTCTCATGTGATTCATAACCTTGAGCCTTTTCTTTGTATTGTTTAATCCATTTACATTCCACGTAAGCACATGTAATTCATTAGCCATTTTCTCTGATCTACTATCAATTACGAGCGCATCAACTACAGTATCCTCTACTAAATCAGATAATCTACATAGGATACCACAAGATGTGAACAAAACAACCCCCCCTCTGAAATAGAAGCAAGTCAGCAACAACAGACAAAAACTATATACTTGATATAACATTCTAAAAAGTCCAGTGTCCCGAACACCCCTCCTATAAGCCTATGAACAATCACTAAGAACAAACCCCCAAAATTTTCCAACTTGTCAAGCACTACCAAAAGTCTTCCCATTCTACTATGACACTCTTATTAATAACATATTAAATTATGCAGGATATTCATGTCCCTACATCTTCAAAAGCAATCCACTCATCAATTAGACTGTCATTTCACTACATAAATCACACCCCCACCAACCTGCATTGCATATTACCCGTCCCCACATCTAATGCCTAGCAAGGCACTTCAAAACAACCAGGCAAACATCCACCAACGCCCCTTTATTAAACATATCAACAAATACCTCATTCATGGAAACAAGCAAATTGTATTGAGCTCAGTCCTTCTCAAGCAACATTAATCATCTCCTACCCCTCAAAGAGCAGACCTTATTCATTAGGGTTGAGTTGCAATACCGTGTAGACCTGTTATTGTCTCATATTACGTATCCCCATGGTGCATGAACATAAACATCCAAAACATCACAGAAACAACCAAGTATCACTCAAAAAGGCATGGAATATGTTTCTCCCCCTATGCATGGTGTGGCATAAACCGCACCACAACATGTAATCCCAGTTTTAAACACTTAGAATGATGTAATCATGGCAAAAGGAGGACTCACATGGAAAAAACATTGAACTTTGATGTAAAGGTGCATCCATCAGAAATAATATTATAATTGTTAAACATGTCACCAACACCCATAGATATCCCAAGATTCCAGTTTTTCCCCAAATGAAATCAACAAGTATTTAACAAGAAGTGGACATCACCTAGAAAGAAAACATGTTAATATTCAACCTCAACATTTCAGTATCAACCACTCACGCCCCCATCTACCAGAACCTGGGTAAGTATGTTTAAATATATTCCTCAAACGTATGATAGCAATGCGGAACATTACCCCTGGCCGACTTCAATTACTAAAACCTACCACTAATCTATAAGTTAAGACTCAAATTGGAAATAAAAAAGGCCAGGCCATCAGAAGATATAACACTTTCCTCCCCAAATCCAACCGCACATTAAAAGGACGGTCAATTATAATTACAGCGCAGTTAGATCAATAATCAGACTAGAGCGTACACACTGCCAAAAACTCAAATGCCCACATGCCTACCATCCATGTGTAATCAATACGTATCATATGGCCATTAAACCCGGGTCACCCCCCCATTTCGTGCTTTCATAACATACAATTGAAGACCCGACTTCCCCCATAATATCCATTACCAGCCCGTAAAAGAAATAAGAGTACATTACTATCACCAACATTCATCACACACATATCACACATTGAGCATCACTATTGACATACAAGGTTCCACATGTCTTTCATGACAACATTTTTTCTAGTGTATGTACCTTTATGACATGATCTCAATGAGTTCTTCTCTATCCATTTGTGACACCCACCATTTTCTCTAGAGCCCGAAATATGGGGAATTAATACTCTAACCACATATTGCAAAATTACAAACTCCCAACAGTCACTTTAGTAGGGTCAGGTGGTCTAGCTTTACACCATTCTATGCCCCCATTTCATGTTCATGGTTTTAACAAACCTTTACTCAGAATCTTTGAAAACCTTGGGTTAGATTAGTTCCATTTTTGCATGCAACCATTTTTCATATTTACAATATGATCATTTTGTAACGTGGCCGACATTATGACATGTTTAGGCTTTTAAGTGTCCTTTATAATGAATGTGACTCTATTCCTGCATTGGCTGATGCCTTTGCACGTGTTTCTCATCACTTGTTACACTTAATTCAGGTGAAGGTTGAACGGCTGAACATTAAGTGATGTTATCACACTATGACATCATTCCTCCATGGGGCATTGTATTCTCTGCATTTGCCCTCGTTTTAGTATTTGTGTTGGTAAGGAAGCTCCAGAGCTGCATTCTTGGAGCATGCTGCATGCCATGTGAAGTCATGAACCAACTCTATGAATTGGAAAGCTTTAATTTTATGTGAAGAAAAACAAAGATGTTCCCAGTCTCACTGCGCCAAGAAATTATTAATAGTTGTTTGTGCAAAGAGAAGCCTTTATTGTTTGTGCGAAGAGAAGCCTGACACGTGTTTCAAGCTGTGTACAGCTTTTCATCAGAGGCTTAGGTTGCAGCAATAAGAACTCCACATTTAAAGTAGGACAATGCCAGATACAGTTCTCAGAATGCCTCGCAGTTGCGGAAAGCTCAATGACCGTTTGTTTCAGTCTACTTGTGTTACCATTGCACTGGGAACATCTTTGTTTTTCTTCAACTATTCCTGTGGATGTGTATTGGCAGAACACCCACACCGCCCAGATACCCGCAGCCTTGATGTTTATTTTCTTAATCACTATATAAGCGCTGTGGACTCGTGACTTTTTCTGCCATAACTTTGTTCTTTTAATTTTATGTGATTTACACAGTTGAACAATAAAATATGTCCACTCAGTGTGATGATGTCATCAAGTTACATCATGGCAGAATGCCACCAATCATGGACACATTTTTAGATGAGGGTAGGTGCCAGGTATAAACTTGCACTTCAGTTCTGTGATGTTCAAGCATCCTTATAGCATATCAGGGACTAACCTCACACTTTGGGGATTATTATTTTTCTTTATATTCATGTTGCAGGGAATAGTTTGCTTTACTTGGCTAAACAGCTAATCCCTCGTATGTAGACTACATCCATTCCTCGAAATTAGGTCTGTAAACCTCACTTGCTTTTCTCATTCCCTTTTTATTGAGGGGTTCTTTGAGGCATTAATATAGGGAAACTGCTGCACTTCATGACTGATTACAAAATGTATTTTTGTTCATACATGCCAACTTCATAACATCCGCTTACAGGATTCTTATATTGAGCAACAATTGGTTGCTGTCAAACAAATAGCTTTCATCTTTGAACATAAACTGTCATTTTCTGAAGGGTAGTTATTTTGGAGGGACTGTCTATGGCCTCATGTTACTGTACTTGTTCAGTCTGGTTCTTCAACCCTCGGGAATTTAATGACTTCATTTTAACTATGCCTGTGATTTTCACTTAGGACATGAAATCTGTTCTGGACTTTGTATAGAAGAGACATGGTTTGAATTGGATATAATAAGGAGAGGACCTGCATCTGCTCTTTTGCTGAATTAGTCTTGGGAGGCCTCTATGTATAATATGTTTCTGTAAGTTTTCACTTAAAGAATATACTTATGGGCAATACATTTACTAAGCTATTTGTCTTGGGCAATAGATTTACTAAGACAAGCTATTGCCTCTAATCTGTCCGGCACCGTTTTTATATATTAACATTAAAAATGAATTGTGTGTTTCTTTTCCACTGTCAACATTCTTAGGATGTAATTTCTGTCCTGGTGATGGTGTTACAATCTACACATGTGCTGAAACCTGCACTTCAATCACAACTTCTTTTAGTACAATCATGCTCTTTTACTGCTTCCCCTTAGGTGGTATTCACATTTATATATTCCCTCACAGCTACACAAACTAAAGATAGACTCCCAGTACGAGTGTGACTATGTATACACCCATTAGATCTAATGGCTTGTGTTTTCAGTGTAATATATTTAGATAACATGTGAATATGTTTATTTGTCTCTTTTGCTAATATTTATTTAGTTGATGTTCTATCTTATGTCCATATCTATGGATCGCAGTTGGGCAATGTATTTAATTGTGTATGGCATTTTGTCATGTATATTTTTGGATTTGATGTTAAGTATTCTTGTGCTGACTTAAGGTATGCATTTTCATGTTCATAAACATAGACATCCTATTTCATTGGATATATGAAAAGCTTTTCAGATGAGTACACAAACAAGAAATGTCACAAGCTGCTTTAACAGAAAAAGTTATGCACGCCGCAGCTCTCCCCACTCCACTCAGTCGCCTTGAAAACGGTGTGGATAGAATTACATTATCTGGCAAAAACTATGGATGTCAAATTTTTGGGAATATAATATAACATTATATAATTAATGCACTATGATGGATTGTTGTCTAAGCTCAAATGTGTTACACAAGCAGATAAATGCACATCACATTGAAGGGAACATTATGAAAAAGGCAGACACACACACAAAAATAACATTATAAGGCATCTCCTTCCATCACAGAATGTTGCTTGTTTAGTTTAGTTTTTTTTAATATACTTAATAGCGTGAAGGCTTTGTATATACAACATTAATACATTACAATGACAACATAAATCCAAAAAGTGACATTTGCATAATACATAATAGTAAACACTGCACAGCTACCGGATAGGTCAATTCACTTTAATAAAATTCCTCATATTACTACATCTTTTCAGCATTCGCTAAGATCATATGGTGTTAAAGGTCTATTATCTCATTAGCCTCATGATATTCTGTATACATAAGCATAAAAAAAATCAAATTGCAATCTTGCAATTCGTAGGAAAAATGACCATGTTGGAAAGATTGTTAATATCTAACAGATGATTGAAAGATATAAGATACATCAATCGCAGTTCCAACAGGTTAACACAATGCAGCATCAAGTTCAATGGACTCTGCTAGCTAATTGCCACCTTTATGGCACATGCACATAGATTTAAGCATAGATCTAGACATAACAACTATTAAACAAAGATTGAACATTTTAAAAACAGTTAAAAATATCCACAGTAGGTAAGTAAAATAATACCATAAAATAGATCAAATTGCAATTGTTGAAATTCATAAAATGTTGCCATATGTTGGAAAGATTATTCATGTCTACCTGTGCAACATTTGTTTCTAGCGCTACACTATTATTAAACTTCATCAACAGGTAGTAGTGCAGGATTTTTGGACTTGGATAGGCCAGAATATATTGTTTTTTCATGACACACTCAAGCCGGTATTGACAATAATCTCTGCTATGAGATTTTGTCGCTAGTTCAGTCAAACTACATTCATGACCTAATGCTGTCACACTCTTCTTTAACCAACCTTTAACCTGTCAGCACCCATGGAGATCTATATTCTGGATAAAATGGGCAAACCATGTAGAATACACGGTTGAATTTTTTTTCCAAAATACCCATTGCATCACTATTCTCGATTTGGGCAAAGGGCACCATATACGGAACAACAATTGTATAATTTGCTAAGTTAGTGAGGTTGGAATAACACATATCGAGTCTTCTTGTGAATTCATGCTCAATACATTCAACATCGAACTCTAAATATAAATATTCAACAGGGATGCATTTGGGTAATCTTGAAAGTTTACACAGGATCATTGCTTCAAGTTTCTTCAAATTTTTGGTATGTTTATGACCCCAAATTTCGATGGCATACATTAGCATCGCACAGATCTTGCATGTATACAACATTAGAATGGTACTAACTGAATAACCATTATTTTGCCCAATAAAGGCACTGATCGTACCTGCAGATACTATACGTTTCCCACCAATAAAGAGCCATTGACTCTCCTGTCTTAGTTTATCATCAACTATCACCCCAGAGTAATTATAGTGATGAACGTGTTCAAGCTTTTCATTATTCAAGAGCCAAAACTTGTTACATGGTTTTGATTGTTTTGCAGGGAAGATCATGACTTTACTTTTTCCAATATTTATCGTAAGCCCATTATCTTAAGAGTATTCTGCAAGTGCGGTCAACACTTAACTTCTTCCAAAGCCGGTTTCTAAGAACCGAGTTGAACGCTGCAGTGAAATCTATAAAAGCACAGTAAACGCTTGACTCTCACCTTTTCCAGATGTATTTGACTCCTGATATTAGTAGAGCCAAGTTATGCACAGTGCTTGACTTTTTCCTGAAGCCAATTTGATTGGTAGGCAGTATAGAGTTAGCACTTATCCATTCATTGAGTTCTAATAGCGAGACCCTCGCAAAAATCTTGGATGGTACATTTAGCATAGCTAGCATTCTTAAATAGCAAGGGTCGTGCCATACACCTTTCTTATAGGCAGTGAGGATATGGCAAACCTTCCAAGTGTAATGAACGCTGCCAACAGGTCCTATTTCCATAAATAGCATGTGCAAGGCCGTGGCCCACAATTCAGTGGCAGGTTTTAATAGACTATTGCACACCCCGTCTGGGCCAGCAGCCCTGGAGTTATTTAGGAGTTCAATTATGTCTGTAATATCCGAAATTGATGCCTTGCAGTGCCAACTATGAAAGGGTAATGGGAATACCTTATCTGTGCGTTCTTTGCGTCCTAAAGTAGATTCAATATGAGAGATCCATACTTGTTCTGTGATACAATTTATGGTTAACTCTCTTTTTTTCGATCAGCGAATCACATCCCATATACTGTTGAGTTTTGCGATTTCGCTAAATAAGCTATTTTTATCCAGCGCTCAACCTCACAATTAGAGAAATGATTACGAAGCAAGTTTCTATAGGATTTTTGTATATTGTTTACCTCATCAGAGACTGACTTAAAAGAAAAAGCGATACGGCCATATTCGATTGCATTGACACACACACAAAAATAACAGTATCAGGCATCTCCTTCCATCGCAGAATGCTGCTTGTGAAAATATAAGGTAATACTAAAAGAAACGGGCCAATAAAACGCATTCTCTGATTTGGATTCCCGGCCTGGCTCTCATACACCATAACTTCAATAAGGAGGTTTCTTAATAGGTGTAACTGCATGCAGGGGAAAACTGTGTCAGCGCATATGTCCTCAGTATGCAATTTTCCAATATTACAAAACGGAGTGCAAAATAAAAGCACAAATACATGTAAAATTGCCTTTACACTTCAATTTTACTCTAAATTTTTGCAAAGAATGCATGTGCAGCCTGCAAATTATGCTTTGCAGGAAGCATTAACAATTGATTCCTATGGAATCCGTCTTTTTCATCAGGTTTTACATGAAGGTTAATTTCCTTGAAATGCATTTGTTGTATGCCTGCATGAAAATCTCATGCATTCGTAGATGCAGGATGCATTTGGAGGAGGAAGAGAAATGGATGCCAGAAATGCTAAATCAGTTCCATGTCCCTCTCTTCCATCAATTGCTCTGAAAATACCAGCAGGCGTAAAAGTAAAGCTTAAGCACCCATCTCCTTGATTTTGCGTCTTACTCTTTCACTCTACCCCTTCTAAAATCACCCCCTGAAATTGGCAGCAATGGCCAAATAAAAGACAACTTCTAATAACCATTCATAACGAAAAAAATGACTGGGGGAAAAAAAGTGAAAATATTCTGTGTACCAAGTACCATGGCAAAGACGCTCTTCGTGCTAACACCGCCCCCACCCCCTCCACACCCTCCCCAACATACGCAGCCGTACAGAATGTACAACAATATGGCAGAGCGTTCCACATCACCCACCAGCGCGTTGACGCCAGAATTCTCTACACACTGCTGCAAGACATCTGGTAGAAATCTAGAGCTCTTTACAGCCACACCATAAAAGAGAGAGGCGGACATGGAAGGGTAGGACATTTAGAGGACATTTAGAGGTGAAATGATACAGGAAAGCAGAGTAGAAACTATTAAACTGTGAGTAAGGACAGGGAGTAGAAATGATGCATCTAATACACAGAAACTACAGAGGGAAGAGACTCAATAAATGGAGATTCAGAAATAGCAGGAATTTCTAATTCAGAGTAAGTACTGCCACTAGGGAAAGCAGAAAAGTCATTCTGAAGGCATTATATTTTCCTGTATGCCATTGGCCAAGGAACTGCAATGATGGTTATTTTTCCTGTAACAGTATTATTATTATTATTATTATTATTATTACAATGGTATTTATTGAGCATAGATCTAGGTTCGAGAAGCAGTAGAGCGCTTTGCAGAGGTATACAAAAATACAGATACAAAACGGAGCGCTTTACAGAGGTATACAAAAGTACACATGCAGAGCGCTTTTCAGAGGTATACAACAGTACAGATGCATAACGCAGCGCATTTCAGAGGTAACAACAGAATAGAGATATACAGTGGGGGGGTAAACTACAGAGGGGCACAGAGGAGGGGTATAGCTGTATAGTGTGGCAGGGAGGAGAGGGGCGCACAGTGTCTAGCAAGTCAGGTAGCACGGGGAGATGTGATGGCCTAGGTGTTGAGGAGGAGAGACTCCTTGAAGAGGTGGGTCTTGAATTGTAGGATCGTGTGGGCAAGTCTGATGCTGACGGGGAGGAGGTTCTATAGTCTTGGGGCATTGGCAGAGAAAGCTTGTTTTTTGGTAGTTTCCTTTTTACAGCAGTGGATTTAAAGTCTGCACATGCCCTGGATTCTGGCGGTCTGCTGTCTACCAGAGATGCAGAGTTTCTCTGCAAGGTAGCTGGGTGACTTGAGTGTGACTGCCTTATAGATGATTCAGCAAGACTTCAAGGTGATTAGTGCATGCAGTGGGAACCAGTAAAGGTTGATGAGGGCTGGGGTGATGTGGTCATATCTGCGTAGACCCCTGATGTACGTTTGTATGTATTTGAGCTTATATAGCGCCGGTAGCCCGCAGGCATCAGGGCGCTTAGACAAGACAAACACATATAGCCTGGTATAGACATTACCACATCAGAACTGATTGGGAATCACCAAGTGGCTGAAAACTACATTACTTATTCAAAAAGATGGGTCTTGAGGCGTTTCCTAAATGCCAGATGGCTGTTTTCCTTTCTCAGTGCTTCTGGTAGGTTGTTCCACAGTTGTGCTGCCAGCACCACAAAGGATCTACCCAAACCAGATTTCAGTTTCAATTTAGGAACGGATAGAATGCTCTTACCCTCCAACCGTAGTTGTCTATGTAGTACATAGGGCACTAAACTATTCTTTAGGTAGCCTGGGGCTTTACCATAAAGGCACTTGTGCACCAATGACAGAGATTTAAACTTTATTCGCTCCTCCACTTTGAGCCAGTGGAGGGACAATCTCTCACTGGTTACATGTCGCTTCTCTTAAGGTTTTTGACCAGATTGACTGCGTCATTTTGAATGACTTGACATCTAGCCAAGTCCTTAACAGATGCCCCGGGCATTTCCATAGTCGAGCCTTGACAGCACAATGGCTCTAGCTATAGTGGCCATGTTTCTTTTGTTCAAAAAAGGCTTAATGGCCTTTATTAACCTAAGGTAGTATGCCATGTTTTTCTGCAGATAGTTGGTCTGAGCTTCAGAATTGACCGCTGAATTCACCATCATGCCAAGGGTTTTAACTTTGGAGGATACTTGGATTCTAGCATCCTTAATCTGAAAGGACTTGTACTCTGCCCCAAGTTTGGCTAGCTGGCGACTGGAACCGAAGAGCATCAATTCAGTTTTAGTATCATTGAGTCACATCCAATTAGATTGCATCCATTCATCTATCATCCTGTAGACATTTCCATTTAGCACTGTCTGCACCATGATTTCCCACAAGCTCCAGAATAAGCTGCGTGTCATCTGCGTAGTTCGTGAAAAACACTCCAGTTTTCACTAAAATAGTGCACAGAGTGCGCATATATATATTAGAGAGCATAGGTGACAGACTGGCGCCCTGTGGGACACCGAATAGAAAGGAGCAAGGGTTGGAAAAACTACTTCCCCAGTGAACTCTAGCTTGGCGGTTGGATAAGAAA
Organism: Ambystoma mexicanum; assembly: GCF_040938575.1. NCBI lineage: Eukaryota > Metazoa > Chordata > Amphibia > Caudata > Ambystomatidae > Ambystoma > Ambystoma mexicanum. The sequence continues at coordinate 461,415,174 of NC_090922.1, forward strand.
GATACCAGCCACCTAATAGCCTTTTCAGAACAGCCCACATTGTCTCTAAGTGCTTTGATAAGGAGTTGATGATCTACCAGATCAAAGGCCGCACTTAAATCTAATAGCAACAACAGCCCTACTTTGTTCTTATCCATCATGCTCAGCATGTGGTTCTGGAGGTCCAGCATAGCTGTCTCTGTGCTGTGTGTTGCTCTAAAACCAGACTGTGGCTGATGTAGGACTGAGTGAATTTCCACATAGGATTGTAATTGCTGAGTGGCTATTTTGTCCAGAATTTTAAGGACAAAGTTAGAATTGGTTATGGGGCGAAGATTGGCCTGGTCCTTAGGGTCCAATCCTACCTTTTTTACCAATGGAGTGATTGTAACTTTTTTGAGGTTGATGAGGCGTGCAGCCGCATCTTGGACATTTCTCAGTAGCCTTCAAGGAGGGCTTTGCCCCATCTGGGTGGCACAGGACCTGTGCTTGAATGATGGACCTAATGCTATCCGGAGGGAGGAAGGGCTTGACTTTCTGCAGGAGGGAGAGCTGAGACCATGCTGTCTGAGTTTTCTTAGCTATGTGGGTCTTGAAGGTGAAGTGTTAGTTGATGTGGAACCAAGGGTCTTGGAGCTGGATGTGAGCTCAGATGTGAAACCTTTAGGGCTCAAGGTTGATAGCCATGTCTGTATATCAGGGTGTTCAGTGTTGATGGTGAGGAGTAGGTATTCTATCTTGGAGGGGTTGTGCTTCAAATATGCACTGGACATCCAATTCTGGATCAGCAAGAGGCAGATTCTGAGCCTGTGTTGTCCTTGATGGAGTCAGTATTGAGGTATAGCTGTGTGTTGTTGGCGTATTGGTGGGTGTGGACGTTGTGTTTGGCTTGGAGGGCTCCCAAAGTCTCCATGTATAGATTGAAGATCACTGGGGAGAAGATGGAACCCTGTGGCACTCCACAGGTGATTGGTAGCATTTGCGATCTTGAGCATTCCATGTGAACAAACTGCTGGTTGTTGGCGAGGTAGGACTTGAACCAGCGTAGGACATGGTTGCTGATCCCCATGCATCGATGTAGGGCATCCATGAGCACCTGGTGGTCTACTGTGTCGAAAGCATCTGATCGGTTGCGTATAATAAGGAGGCAGCGGTAGCCTTCCTCAAGGATTTTGAGGGCATTGTCAACCAGTTGTATAGTTGCTGTCTCTGTGCTGCGTCTGGGTCTGATTCCAGATTGGTAGGTTTGGAGGAGATTGTTTGTGTCGATTTGTTACTGCAGTTGCACGGCTACCACTTCTCAATGGAAGGGAAAATGGGTGGTGGGGCGACAGTTACTAAGGTTGGCGGGATCCAGAGTGGGTTTTTTTTAGCAGAGGGAGGATTTGTCCTGTGTTTAGGTCCGAATGGAACCTTATTAGAAATTGATACAATTCTTGTGGCACAGGGTTCAATGTTTTTTTTTGTTTGCTAAAAAGTTTTATAACATTGCTGCTGCTCAACCATCAACTTCCCTTTCACACCTAAATTCTTTTTTATGAGCAGAGGAAAATATTACTTTTTACTGTGATCACAGCTGTCAATAAAACCTGTCGATTTTGAACTGCAACATTCTGAAAGATTTGCTGTAACTTGTATAATTTTGCTCATTTCTAAAAATGTTTCTTATACCGGTAAATCCGGAGCTACATTTTTAGAAGGTGGCTCTTTTGCTCCACTCACTTACTAGGTGACTGAGGAAATTGTCTCTACAATGGGTTCTATTCTGGGTGAAATATCACAAGTTTGATGTTCTCCCTGCAGGTGGACAATATCCCTGCCAATTCAAACCACTAATCTGGGCATGATAATGTTGCCACCCATTGCAGACTCAATACGTTGATATGATGCAGAACATTTAAAGCAAAACTAAACCCTGGTGAACACTCCACTGTGAAAGGAGCAATGAAAGCACCTAGCAAAAGACTGTGCTATCATCAAATAGTCCTTATCATGCACTGAGCAAAGCTAGTTGTGTGAAATGGGGTCTTCTGCTAGTGGGGAAAATCCCAACGGCCAAAGAGTCTCCAATCTCCTTCACAGGATGATGGCGAGACACATTAGCATGAGGAACCAACCCTATCCCTGCCAGCCTAGGTGTGCCCAAAAAACATAGATTGGCATTTGTGTGTTGTGTGTGAGTAGGCCTGTGTGTGCTGTGTATTGTGGAGAGATGTAAGAGTTTTTGTAGATTTGGTGTTTCGTGTCTGAGGTGTGTGTGAAGTCGGTTGTGTGATGAGGTAGGTATGCAGAGCGTTGGTGGGTTAAAGATTTATTAGTAGGGTTGGTTGGGGCTGTTTGGGTTTGTTACGATGGGTTGGCCCTTTCCTTAGTCTTGTTCCTGGTGTGTTGCTGGTTGGCATTTGAGTGGTCCTCTCCTGTGGATTTCTTTTGCAATGTGGTTGGTGAATTATGTGTTGCTCTGAAGTTTTCTACATATCAGAGTGTTAAAGAGTCAAGTTTTTCAAAATGTCCTGAGTTTTGAGGTGATCCTCAGTTGTTCGTATTTCTTTTCGGAGCGAGTTCCAGAGTTTCACTGCTATACAGGAAAATGTTGATACCCCACATTTGTGCTTTGAGTATGGATTGTGTTCGAAGAGGATGTCATTGCTGGATCTTAGTCTTTTTGTTCTTTTGTAGATGGTGATTTTCTCCTGTATGCATTCCATTCGTTGACCGTGGATCGCCCTGTGTGTAATACAGAGCTTTTTGAAGAATATTTGTTTCTTGACTGGCAGCCAAGGCAATTTTCTCAGTGCTGGTGTGATGTGTTCTCTTCTTGTGAGTTTAAGCAGTAGTCTTGCAGCTGCATTCTATATTTGTTGTAGCTTCCTCAACAGGAATTCTGGCATTCCAATGTAGATGCTTTTGACATAGTCTATTCTTGACATGATGAGAGAGATGATAGTGGGTGTTATGTGTGTGTTGAAGAAGGGGAGTATTTTCTTTATCATGTGTAGGTGGGCGAAACATGTCTTAATTACCATATTTACCTGTGGTTCTCATGTTAGCTCACTGTACATTATGATTCCAAGATTTTTGAACACCTTGGATGTTTCTGGTGGGTTGCCTAGTTCAGCGGGCCATGGAATGTGCTGGTTGTTTGCTAAGTCGCTGGGTGTAATCATGATTTGGGTTTTGTCCGGGTTGAGTTTGAGGCTTTTGGTGCTCGGCCTTTGGTTTAGTTCAATGACCACCCCACCCTGGTAATCCGTCTTTCTTCAGCCGGTCTGTCTGGCCAGGTGCTAGCCTGGTTTTCTGCCTTTCTGTCTAATCATTCGCAATCCATCTATCTATCTCATTTTTGCCCAAAACCTGTGCCTTTGACTTGCAGAGTCCCTCAAGGCTCTGTTTTATCTCCCACCCTGTTCAATATCTATACGCAGCCACTTCTCTGCCTTTTGCACTCCCACGGCTTCACGTTCTATTCCTATGATGATAGGCTATTTATATTGCGCTTAATACCCAGAGGTTTCTAAGCACAAACCCGGGGATCGAACCTGTGTTGCTCCGTGTCATCTTGCTTCCAGGGCGAGCACGTTGCCCCTGAGCTATCCTCTGTCTGGTTCTTTCTCGACCGGACACAGCTGCTTGGCTTAGGGGTTGGCTTGAGGCAGTGGGTAGTTGGATGGCTGAGAACTGAGTAAAGTGTACTTGTTGTTGGCTCCTCTCATCCTCTGTCCTTTTGGACTCCTGATTTCTGGCCCTCTATTCTTGGTCCCTTCCCTTCTCCTGTAACTTCAGTGAAGGATTTGTGGATAAAAATATCTGTGTCAATGTCGATGTGCGATCAAGTGGCCTCCATCTGTCAAACAGGTAATTTCAAGCTTAAAATTATTCATAAGGTTTTACCATATATCCCCCCCAATTTCAATGCCCCTGTGGTGGCTCCACTGGTGTTGAGTGGTATAGATTACTGCAACGCACTTAATCTGTCTCTGCCCTCCTACCTCTTACTCCACCTACAGCTGCTACAGAATGCAGTGACCAGAGCAGTGCTGCAACCACCTTTCGGCACACACATGACACCACTTCTCCGCCAGCTTCATTGGCTTCCTGTGGAGAGGTGTGTGTTGTTAAAGTCCTTGTGCATTGTTGATACTGAATATCTTCAAACAAAGTTTTCCCTTTATGTTCCTCTCAGAATTCTTTGTTCCCAATCGTCCCTCATGATTCAAATACCTTGGGTTAAACTTTCTGGTATTGGTGGCTGTGCTTTCTCTGTGGCGACAGCCAAGGCATGGAATGCTATCCCTCTGCGTGCTAATAATAATAATCTATCCTTTCATCATGCTCTGAAAACTCTTCTATTTTTAACCTATGCTGCTTGTTCCAGGCCTATATCTGTTGGGTGAGCGCCATGGTGCCTTCGGGTGAACATGAGCTTTATAAATTCCGTTAGCATAATGTAACATAACATAACAATAAGATAGTTGGTTAGTGTTTGGTTTTTCTCTTCATTCGCATTGATTTTATGGATGATTTGGGAGTCGTCTGAGTGGTTGTAGCCGGTGAGGCCATGTTTTTTCAAGAGGTGAGATCAGTTGAGTCATGTAGATATTTAAGAGCAACCGTGAAAGCGATGAGCCTTGTGGGACTCCACATGTTGTTTTCTGACGTGTTGATTTGAATGGTTCTAGCCCAATTGCTTCTGTTATGTCAGGAATGAGTTTAACTCTGGGAAGAGCAGTGTTGTCGATCCCGATCATTTCTAGTCTCTTGATGAGTGTTGTGGTTGACTGTGTCAAAGGCTGCTGAGGTATTAGAATTAATGCAGAGTTAGTGCTGGAGTTTGCATTGGTCTTAAGGTTTTCCCAGATAGATTTTATTGCAGTTTCTCTTCATCTAGGTCTGAGGCCTACGTGTGTCTCATCCAGCAGCTGGTTGTTTTCCACGTATTCCAAGATTTGCTCGTAGACGTAGCTTTCTAGTAGTTTTGAAATTGGTCAGTATTTGGTATTCCACTTTTCCCGAGGTATGTTAGTGGTGTAGGCTTGTATCACTGATCCTGTTGTTAGTGAGAGGTTGAAGTGGTTAAGGTAGTAGTCTGCTGGTGTTTGATGGGTGATGATGGTTTTGTAGGCATCAAGTGGGCAGGGTTTTGCTGGGGAGCCTGTTCTATAGCTTTTGGTCACCAGGCCAGGTTGCTGAAGGTATCTGTTAAGATAAGCGGCAAGAGGTTTAGTCTGGTCGTTGTCTCTTGTGTTGGCTGGTTGAGGTGGTCTGCGGGACCTTTTGGCTTGCTTTGCATGATTAGCTGAATGTAATTGATGTTGTTTTTAAAGTAATGAGCGAGGTGGGTGCATAGTTTATATATAGGGATAGGTGTGTTGTTGAATATAGATGGGTTTCTCATCTCATTTATGATCTTGGTAATGTCTTTTTGGGTATTGCCTGCTTTTGCGATCCATTATTACAAGTAGTAACTCTTTTTGGCTTTGAGCATTTTGGCTTTGTATAGTCTCATTTGTCTTTAGTATGCAGTTTCTTTTGTAATCATAGTTTTTTCTCCATTCTTTTTCCAGTTTCCTGTTTGTTTTTTCAGTGCTTTGAGATGGGGCATGAACCATCTTGCCATTGTTTTCTTTCATCATGGGTAGAAAGGTTTTTCCGGTACGATGTTATCTATTGCTTCAGTGATACATTTTAGGATTTCATCTGTCCTTTCTTCTATGCTGGTTGTGTTAAGGTCAGTGAGTGATGGTTTTGTGGCTTCCAGTTTTGAATTTAGGTCTACACTGTTGATGGTTCTCCAATTTCTTTTCCGGGTTGGTAGGTTATTAGGGAGAGTAACAGGTATCCTTGATGGTTCCATGTCACTTGCAGACACCCGTTTTTTCAAAGTAATTTTCTTTGTAGAAATTACTTAGAAAAAATGTATCAACATATTTTTTTATTGGTGGGAGTCCCCCCAAATCCTCCCTTGCCAATACTATTAGCCCTACCTCAACACCCTC